>NC_134486.1:283376773-283429273 GCF_040206685.1 Ascaphus truei | reverse complement strand
CACATCTCTAGTTTCAAAGATGTAAATATCATATACCCTATTTCCTCAATTCTAAGACGCACCTTTTTTTCGTTTTTCACATGTCTGAAATTGGGGTGCGTCTTAGAATAGATGTATTAAATTTTTTTAACATGTTTCAGGAGAGGTGCCATGTCAGCGGAGAACGAAGTGTGCGGAGGCGGCAGGAGAGGTCCCACGTCTGCAGATGGTTGAAGATGGACAGCGGGTGGGAGTGCGGTGGCGGCGGCAGGACAGGTCCCAAGTCTGCAGGTGAATGAAGATAAGAAGATCGCGGGCGTGCGGTGGCGGAGGCGGCTAATAGATCATAATAGCAGGAGCAGAGCAGCATAGGGGAACAGCTTGGGAGGTGCACACTGTAACACCGGAAGTTGACCGGTGTCTGACTTCCAGTTACAGTGTGCACCTCCGAAGCCGTTCCCCTATGCTGCACTGCTCCTGCTCAGATCTCCTGCTATTATGATCTCCTGCCACCGCACGCCCGCTGTCTTATCTTCATTCACATACAGATTTTGGACCTGTTCTGCCACCGCCACCGCACTCCCACGTCCATCTTCAACCATCTGCAGATGTGAGGCCTCTCTTGCCGCCGCCGCCGCCCGCTTCATCCTCCGCTGACATGGGGCCTCTCCTGAGACATGGTAAGCGAAAAAGTAATTTTCCTCAATTGTAAGGGCCAAATCGATGGTGCGTCTTACAATCGAGGAAATACGGTACTTGTATTAAGGAAGTTGGTATAGAATTTGCCCTGTGATGTTAGCAAGAAATATGAAGCAGTAAAAAGTGTTGAGATTTGTTTTCTAATGCAGACATTATAATGTTCTCTTGTTTCCATATATCGCCACTTACAATGTAACAAATCTCAGTGAGGTATTAGCTTCGATTAATAGTCTCTAATTTATACATTTGTTTTATAGCAAACAAAATTAAATTATGGACATGGTAATAAGAGAATAGTTATTGATAACGTATTGAGAGCAGATGCATGTCCCGCAAAATGTTTACAGTGCAAAAATTGTGGTTAATATGAAACTGGGAACAAAAGGCCATTGGCTTCTTGAAAAGAATTGCATTGTTAAAGTGAAGTGACTCTTTAAATGGCAAATGTAACTTTGCTTTAAACCCTTCTGACATTGTGAAGTGTTTCATACAGTACCTTTTGTACAGGCTCTTTCAGTACCATTCCTGAGATCTGTGGCACACACTGAAGATGGAATGTAATGTTGGAATATGTTTTGACAGCTCTGATAGATTTACCACCTTTGCTTATCACTAGTCACACACTTGTCCCTTGTCACTACAAGAGGCTCTCCTGCTTTGTGTTTCTTTCCACAAAGAGCAGGGATCAGAATCGGATAAGCAGAACTGAATATCTCAAACAGACATTTCATTAGTGCCAAGAATAGAAAGAACCACACTGCCTTGTACATTCTCAGCATTTATTAAACAGATCTGAAAGGTGCTTCTGGAATCAAACCCTATTTTTAATCCCCTTCAATGGGTATCAGAAGGGTCTGCAATATATAGCACTGTAATGCACGGCAAACCCCATTGTCCGTAAAGAGAAACTGTCGTGAAGATGGTAACTTCATTATGGAAGTCAGACGTGTACCATGAATCAGAAATTAAGGTTTTAAACATTGCCAGTGCAGGGCAACTAGTGTATGTCAAAGTGCATAGCACTGACCCTCTTACACGTCCAGTTTTGAGCTGTTGAGCAGAGAAGAGATGCTGCCCCTAAAACTTTTTTTTGTGTTATAGACAAAGTAGACTCATACCCAACACTAGACTAGTCTGTCATCTCAGTATCCCTGACCAAGTGGATTGTAATCCCTAGAGAGGACTTTGTTTTATAAGCTTGTGTACAGCTCTGATATACTATTTCCGTGTGCTAACGTCACATATCTTACACATTTGGCAGGATACGAGTGACTGTAGATGGGGAATTTCTTCATTACATTTTTCCTCTTCAGTTCCTGGATTCTCCTGAGTGGGACTCTATGAGACCTTCGGAAGAAGGGATTTTTCAGGTAATGTATACAGATGAAATAACAATAAAATATGTATTTTCAAAATTGTACGTTTCAGTTCCAGACGGCTTAATAATGCTCTGCTACTATGTTAAAACGTAGCACAACTTGTCTTTCTATTTCATTACTAGATGTATTTTAAATTGTGGACATTCAGTTTAACATGTTTGCTGTTAAATACATTGTAATATTTTGTTTCATTATGCCTAGTGCTGATATAAAAGTGACAGGTAGGACAGTGGATCAGTGACATGTCTCCAAATGTCAGAATACAAAAAAGTACATAAATCAGACGTTCTGTTCACTTTAAAATGTCTTCTATAATCCTCATACTGGTGTCAGTAATGCAGTTTTGCAACCGTGGAAAATATATCCAGTTATACTCTTATTCTAGCATACATTTCTTTAGAAATTGGCCACCCCTTCAGTGCAATGCAATCCCCTCTGGCACTCTAGGGGTTAACACGTGTCATTCTTGTTGCTTATTGTATTACGGTGCAATAGACAAAGCAGCAGAAGTGAGGTGAAATGCATCTCCTTCACATACTTTAAGGGGAGAATCGGTAAGCTCCAACACTGAGTATCAGGGATAAAGTCAATGGCAGTTAAGCCAGGATTGAGCAGTAATAACCCTTATCTGAGTTTAGTGAATCCCAGCCTAAAATTATGCACTGTTTAGCATTTCTTTCATGTACATGCTGCCTGACTTTTGTGATCGATGTGCAAACTTATACCAGGAAAATGTATCATTCGCATATCAAAAAACATAAATGGCATTTCCTTGATAAAGGCGAAACGTCGGTTCACTTTTTTGGCTTGAATAAACTCGTGTTTGAAAATCCAAAGTGTCTTAATTCTCCTTTTTTGGGGTTCACAAACCGGAAAGCAGCGGGCCTTCCCTTGCATTAGGAGCACTGGTATAAGTATCCCCGTTTTGATTTCTATATTAGCGTGCAACAAACTGTATTGTATACTTTCATTCACATATGCACATTTGCAAATTTGTCAAATGTACCCATATTGTAAAAGCAGTATTGTCCTTAAAATAGTTATAAATCAGCTATCACTGATCACCAAATTTGACATCAACTTTGTATACAAAATGGCATTCCCTTTTGCTCGCAGTTGTTCGGCAGTGGGTACCGAATGGGATAGCTCCTCCCCTTGGCACAGTAGGACAGGAAACTCTTCTGCAGGTACTGGTACATAAGACCCTTCCTCCACCTGCAGAACAGTCTTTTTCCTGTCCTATAGAGTAGCAGTAGTTTATTTTCTTAAAAGGTCTCACCAGGACTGCAGTTAGTACAGTTTATAGAGGGGTTTCTCAAGTCTCTCTCACCCTGAAGCTTCATGACTGCGGCTTGGCCCGCGGAGGCATCTGGAACGCATTTGAGTAAGAGCTGGCCGAATGAAATGGCCTCCTGGGTGATCTACGTGGTCTGAGTACCGGCAGCTAGCTTCTTAACGCGGCATCACGCTATGACGTATTTTACGTGATGCGCTTGGTAGTTAAAGGATTACGTAGAGACGTTCTGCTTCTGGATCTGGTAGAGACTACTGTGGCGAGGTGGAGGCGCTGTCCATTTTGCCGGCTACCTGTGACTGTGGGACTTTGGAAATCCTCAATTGCCGGAGCTCAAGTTATTTTACTGCATTGTAAGTGTGAATTTTATGCTTTTATGTTACATAAACCTATTTTATACTCACCTCAGTGCGCTTCTGTTTCTCCCTTTTCCTTGGGGTATGGTATTCGCGACCTGCACATATTTAAAGGGGCAATACCTGTTATAGAGTTCAGAGGCAAACAGGTGTCTCCAGGAAGCTGGAATAAGCGTACTAAGCAGGATGAATGTGGAAACTGAATCAGGCAAAAGGTCGCTGCCCACTGATCTTCTCAGTGAGTCCCTAGTTAGTAGTGGTTTTAAAGAGAGTGCGTATCTTGAAGAATGATTTTTTTTTAAATCTATTTATTGCTACAGTACCTTTGGTGGTCAGCCTCAAGAGGGGACAATTAAAGTATCTATAGAGGCGCTGCATCATAAGAGGAAGACTACAGAATATGTCTAGAATATGTGCAGCTTGTGATTAGCCAGCAATTGAGATGAAAAAATGATGTGAAGATTGTCTCAAATCTGCAGCGACGGAGATATCCACCTTTTTGTCTTGGGTGAAGGACACCTTCTCTCAGAGCGTGGAAGCTGCAGTATCACATGCAAGCAAACCGTCCCAGAAAAACATCAAGGTCACGGATGAGCCTGGATAAAAGGGAATAATCTTCATCAAATCAGAGAAGTTTCAGAACCTCTCAAAGAGTGAATATTGTTTTTCATCACATCAAGAGGCCATAGTATAAGATTCAGATTTTAACAGAGAAACACCAATGGTAATCTCCCTCTCCGGTCGATGTGTGCACGTTCCTCTGCTATCATCTGTAGTGATGTCAAGCTCATCAGCTGAAGTACGGATCCCTGGGTAGGCCAAAAGCCATCCAAATGCGTTTCACTATTACTGCTTAATGAGATGATGTCTGCAGAGTGCGGAGGTGCCTATATTTATAGTGGCTGCTTCTAATCTGTTCATAATTACTGTCCGCAAAGGCACCCTCCGCAAACTACCTTGTAATCATGTTAAACAAAATATGAACATATAAATATGCATATCAGAATATTAGCTAAACCAAAATGTACAATAAGTACTTAAACACTGGATCAATAATAAAATTGGACCTAACTCTAAACATAATAAAACATAAATTCCTCAGAACATTTATATATAAATGAGATGAGCAAAATATCCTATAATCCTGATCATCAGTCCAGATAATCAGGGTTAGAGTTCCACAAGCAGCAGTGCACAAAAAACGGCAGTCCGCCAGGATCCATCAGTAATGTGCTAGAAAATTAGTTTCATTTAGGTCGTTTTTTTGTTGTTCCTTTTTTTTATTATTCCTTTATTTTGAGTGCTTATTCCACAACGTTGTTCTTGAACGAAAAATTAAATATTGAATAAGAGGTATATGTGGATATATTTTGACACTTTGACTTTAAAGAAATATAATTTAGCGAAGCATTTTCTGGTAATTACAATCGGCATTGAATTCGCTAACGAAAAGGATTAAAATGTATCTTCACTGTCATAAAAACACTAATCAGAGATTCCCGTTACTAGCCTCCAGCATTATATTTGACTGATTATTTATCGTCCAAATATATTATAAATAATATGGTAGCATAATTTGTTTTGTAAATCCGTATTGTTTTGCTCCCCTGCTATGTTCAAGACAGTCTCGTGTTTTCGGCATTTGTCTCTCCCTTCCTCTCAAGCTTAATACTGTACTAGGGTTTTTACTAAGGGCCAAATTTACTAGGCAGTGCGAAGCCGTAAGGCATTTTGCACTCTACTGAATCTACTGAATGTACCTTCCAGCTTAGCATCCCTTAGTAAATATGTGTCCATATGTTTGATACAATAACAAGCAAAGATAACGTGAGCTTGTTGGAAAAATTGCTCAATAATATGTTTTAATGTGTTTTATAGTGTGGGCCCATAAACCTTTTTTCTGGTAATTAAACTCACCCAGCTGATCTGAACTTTCTGCAGTCGGTCTACTTTTTTCAGATAAACATGACATTATATTTGGTTGTTATTGAATGTGCGTTTTCATTACCATACTGTAGGATTCAGATTTAACATTCTTTAAGTACTCTCAGATATGGTGAGATAACATGTGATATATTGAGATGAGATAGCATGATTAATTGCTTTGCTTCTAAATCTTAAAAGTACTTGACCGATAACATGTCAGTAAATTAAAATGATCACCAAGAAATATTCTCTTTTTAAATAAGCAAAAGTCATTACTATATCACAATGTTGATATTATATAAGATTAATATTGCACGTGTTTAAATGTGGTGCTTTGCTAAAAAAAAAACGTATTTGATATTGTTTTACAGGTAACTCTTACAGCAGAAACAAAGTGCCGATACATCACATGGCGGAGGAAAAAACTGTATTTGCTATTTGCGAAACACCATTTTATTTCCAGACTGTTTTCCGTTTTGATTAGGAGTGACATTGCCGATAAACTCTATGCACTGAATGAAAAGGTCTTTGTGGACAGTGGTTTTCGATTTGACATCAGGCTACCGAACTATTACCACATGGCCTTACCAGACCAATCCCATTCAACAACTCCCATTATCCGTGTTCAGGACTTCTCTGTGAGAAAAAATGCAGCCAGCAGACCATGACTAGCTGCTTTCTGACTCTACCTTCATCATGCCCAGAACAAATTGGGAAACGCGGCTCAGTAACAGACAATCCTGCTCAGCAATGTGTAACAGTGTAACACTGAATGGAATGGGCCATTTTGCCATAATAATGACACTCTTGAATGAAGTACTCTTTCATTTTCTTTCATATTCTTTCTATTAATACGGGGACAGCTCCCTATATCTTGATTAACTGCACTACGTGATTTATTTCAAATTACTTTTTATCGTCGGCCCTTTTTATAGCCTAATTATTGAAGAGGGAAAACGTGCAAGACTTGTGATGTCCAAGAAAGTTTCAGGAGAAAAAAAACATGTTTATAATATCTTAAATAACTGGTATTCATAATATTTAGTCAAAATAATTAGCACCTTCATTTCTGGGAAGCGGGACAAATAATGCATGTATCTACCTTTGCAATGATCTGGAATATGTCGCAGGCTCTTCTGGAAGTGAAGACATTGACTCCAAGTTAATAAGTACGGAGTCGAGTGTATGGGACGGGTGGTGTGTACTCGTGTCTTATAACAGTTGCTACATATTTTACAATCATTTCCCAACAAATTATTGGCCAATCCTCTGTGCTAATGGGCATACAAGGTTTGTAATAACTGTGTAGTTGTAAAGGGGGAAAACTGCATTTCCCCCAAAAATTTGGAATCCAGCTAGTAAATGTGTCCAAGCATTTTGTAGCTACAGTACTATCTGTATTAATAGAGATTTGTTTTCAATCTCACATTTCTGCTAAATGTACTGTAACTGTTAAATACAAAAAATATGTTTTATCAGTAAACAGACTTGTATTTCATTACGTTTGGGATGTCCTTATTGAACTACATGAAAATCTGAAAAAAATGTTAAAAGCTGAAAACGTTGAGTGCAATGCTTTAGTTTAACACACCTTTACTCGTGTTCATACAGTATGATCTATGGCCCTGTGTCTTAAAGAACATTTTAGGTCAATTGGCTGTAACCTAAGAAATGCTTTGCGAAGTATGATTGCTAGTATTTAGCATCTGTAATGACAGAAGATTGTGCTGAAACAAAGGTCTGAACATATAGATGTAAAGATGTCCTGTCTCTCTTTAAGGTTCTAGAGTGAATAAAACATAATGACCCATGTTATTTACATCTTCTCACTTTTGATTCCTGATATGGTAGAACAACACTCGTACTAAACAGGACCAGTGTTGTCTGACTTAGGCTGAGCTCACTCTGCCTAATACCCGATGTTGTGTGCACGCATCCGTGGTTGTGCGTCTTCTTCTGCTGGGCGATGTGTGAACATCCCCAGCAGACTGAATGAACCGACAGTAGGCGGGACAGGGGAAGACATCATCCTCTTTTTAGAAAAAAAGAAGATGGAGCTTTCATTCATTGGCTGGCGAAGTACACATGGCGCTGCCGCCGCACGAAATCACAAAATCAGTTTTCTCCCTGAGTTGCAGCAGCGCCAACGCTGTACTTCACCGCTGGGAGGAGTTTCAAGTCTGAAAACTCCCATTGCCAAACATGAAAGAGTGACGAACGTGTGCGTGCACATAAGCGCACGCACGCCGGGGAGCTAGCAGAGTGAGCGCAGGTCATTATCTGTATTAGACCACAAAGTTAACGTCAACAACTTTAAATGCAGGTGATAAATCAGTTATATATTCTTCTTTGCATTAAACAAAGTTAATTGCATAAAAACATTGGATGTTTCACTCTACCACTGTGACGCATACCATATGATATGTAATGTATGTGGGTTATGTGGCAGCTTCCATTAAGTTTTCCATCTCTGCACTGGTTTAGTTGCTAAATGTTTGAAACTAAACAACAAATCTACTTCACTCCTTTAAAAAAATGTAAATATACAGTAAAAGCAACATAACACAGAAAATCATCATTGTATTTGCATAATATTTTATGCAAAAGTTTATCCAAAGAGGTTGAATATTGTTTTTTTTTTTTTAATAACCTTTTATTGAGGAAAAGATATACATGGGACACATGAAATATACGCTACTAGCACAGTATATTACAAATAATCACATTATTCAAATGTTTATATAGTTGCTTTAGAAATATACAGAGTAAATGTACCATTCTAAAGTTGTTAAATTATCTTTTCTACTTCCTCTATTTTCTATTTTAACATTAACATTTCGAAAGAGGTAAACCTTTAAATTGGGACTATACAGATAACAAATGGAAGGGAACAAACACTAAGAAATCAACTAAATAACAATAAAAAAAAAAAAATAGGGGCAAACCTGTGATTTAAAATAGTGAAGAGAATTGAGATTAATGAAGGCTTTGTATGTGTATTATTAATAAGAAATACTATCATAAAGCCATGTTTATTTCCTGATTCTTGCATTCCTTAGGCTCTAGTCCTTTTGGCATAAGCAGAATACTGAGTGTGATCAGAGGAACTGAGCAGATGCAGCCACTCTGACTGAACAAAGGCAGAGGGGTGTTATTCTGTGCGAGAATATGTTTATATATTAATAATCCTTCTGTAGTTGCATCCAGCTATATACCACAAGATACATAGGCAGAGGGATATAATTCTATGTGAGAATATGGTTCTATAAAAGTAATCCCTCTGTAATTATACCCAGCTATACACCACAGGACATAAAAGTAAGATAACATGTAAAAGGTTAGGATCGTTTTCGAGTTAACCCAAGGATTTAAATACTCTGAACAATATATAGTAGGAGGTTATTCAAATAAAGTTTGCAATCCCCCTCTCAATATAACAGGCTCTGTTTAATCAGGAAAGAGAGAAAATCATCTGGACTAGAACTGTTCTAATATAAATGAACAGGTTTAAAGCAATCACAATAGTCCTAGGAAAAAAACTCTATTGGCAAGATCTTGGTAGGGGTGCAACACAGATAAGGGTTAATTAACTGTAAGGAGTATAATCAGCAATGGCAAAACGTTTATGTGACTGGGGAGTAGTTGAGATCTATCCTCAACCCAGCAGAGATGGTTAGAGAGGGTTTCATCCATTTTTGTAAAATCTTTCATTACGCAGAATAGAGAGTCGAGGAGCATATAGGACAGAAGTGCAGGGTCCAGTATTGGTTTCCCTGGTGCATCATCGAGCAGGATAACAGGACAGGGCACATTTAAAATGGATGTCGTGCAGAGATATTTGCACTCAACTGTGAATAGCCGTGCGGCTATTTGCACTCAACTCTGAATATCCACTGCCCTTAGACAGGGTCAGGGTGGGTACTGGGAAGAACTGCAGGCAGATGGGGAACTTCTGCAAGAGATACATGCTGAAAACCTGTCCTGTCTATGCTGTGTGATATGCTGATCCTACTGACAATAAAAGCAAGCATCCTGTTTTAAAAGGTCCTGGCGCCCTTTTCTACTTATTCTACTCCTCACTACAGCCTTGGCCTGAATCCACTGGGGAAGCCCTGAGACAAAGTTAAAACTGGCTGAGCTACACTACGCTGAAGCAGGTAGAAATTCTGTTTGCAGTGCAAGAGAGAGACTGATTGCATGTACCCCCTATCTTCTGCAGCCGGCTAGGGGTGTTACACACAGTTAGCCCTGTAAGGCCATAGTTATCCCAAAGGGGGGTTTCAGGGATATTCCAGATAAGTAAACATGGGAAGGATGTTGATCCAGGGAGAAATCTGATTATTATCTGCCATTATTGGTGTCAGTGAGGAATGTATTTTTCCCCTTTATGGGACCGCATTGGATAATATTTCACTGGGTTTTTTTGTTTGCCTTCCTCTTTATCAAAATACTGTAAATGCAAATATAGAATAAGTATCTGTTGCCTAGAATTAGTATAGGTTGAAATTGATGGACATACTATATGTCTTTTTTTCAAGCTCATCTATGTAACTATGCAATATTGCAGAATGCGTTGTCAATTATTCACGACACAGCAATGTTTGTTTTTAATTCACTGTTTATTTAAATGTTTTTTTTTATTTACAGACATTATCACATAGAACATGATCATCTCTAGAAAGAAAACATCTAATTAATAAATCATCACATACTGTACACCAACATCATAATAGCCAATATTTGAAAGCGTCTTTCACAGAGATATGGAAATAAAATGCAGGAGATTTGAAAAACTCCAATTGATTTACATGGAGATGAGTGAATTGTTTTCAGGGAGACAGGAGAAAAATAAAAATGTTGTCAACAAAAAAAAATTGTTAGTCAACATAATGACAATCTGTAGACACTAAACTATCAATGTGGCTTTGAATGTGGTAAGCGTGACAATAAATAAACATTCTCCAATTCTACAACACAGCAACCCGGAGCTTAGTACAAAAATTAAGAAAATGTCAACTCTAATAAAGAAAAAAAGGCACAAAAGCATCATTGGTTGAAGCATTAACGGAGATCTGAGGCCGCTCCCCTCAACGTTTTGCATAAGGAAACCATGAATATAAACGGTTTGGCTCCTCCCTCCTGTACATTCATAAAAAAAAAACCATCTAATATATTGTAGAAGGATCATTTTTATATCAATGACTGGTTTTAGTTTCCTTGTCCATAAAGAATCATGTCTCTCCTCATATAGTAATGTAAACAATAGTTTATCTAGTTGTTTTATTGTTGGCGAGGAAGAAGTGATCCAATTCGTCGAAATCACCTTGCAAGCCACATACAACACCCCCTTCCCCCCAAAGAGCGTGAAGTAGATCAGCTCGACATCCAATGCACGTCTCTGATATCTGTTTTTAATTGCTGCAAAATGCTGGGGTAAATATGGAGATAGGCAAATTCTTCACCGACATTTTCATTCGCTGCGAATGCAGGTTTTCTTCACAGCCACAGATATATGCAGCTCGGTTTCAAAAAGTGACCTCCACGTACCTTCGTAGGTTCATAATATGCAATACCACCACCCGCCACCGCGCATTCGGTAACAAATGCTGTGACATTTGATGCACCCAGAAGCTCCAGAGTATGTGAAAGAGTTATTTAAATATATTTTGCATATCCTATTAGCATAAAGCCCAGGTGTGTTCCTCTTTGTGCACAAGTGTCTCTCTCTTTCTCAGTCTCTATATTTCAGGGTCTGAAACTTCTGGGCGAATCGAGTATGTAAATATTCAAAATCTAATTTTTAGACATTTGTAAGCGGTTATGACATTTGCAAAAAACAAAGGGGGGGGCATGAAGTGAAAACGACGGTGGTTTCAGGGTCATTTGCCTGAGTTTTAACACTTGATACCACCCTCGAATGTAACACCGTGGAACGAATGTTGCTAGAAAAACAGTAAAACATTCCACCTGACGAAGTATGTTGTTACGAAATGCGTTGGGGCCACGTGAGGCTGTCTCAGCACGCTTGCGCTCTAATTACTTTTGTGTTACTCAGTATTTATACTGCTTTTTTAGCTGGTATTTTAAATCTGTTAGATCTATTGAGATCTTATTTAAAGTATTAATTACGTTAATCCCTGGTGTGCTGTGTGCATACTTTTTTTTCCGTTTCTTCTGAGATAACCCAGATGGGTATATCTCATTTAGGAGACTGTGGGGAGTGACTCCATGCACCTAGCAGCAAAGGGACTGGTTTTCATGTGATTCAAGACAGCATGAGCATGGATTTCTCGAATTGTGTACATTTGCCACTCGAATTTTAACACATATATCATATTATGCTGCTAGATGGTTTTTAATTAAGATATTTGGTTCTTTATGTTTATATGCAATAAGGAAAATATTCACATTAAGCCCATTTCTATTGTAAGTACTGACATGCAGACACAAGTCTACTTGCATGCCTTTTAGCTGCTGTTGTCTCTATGAGATCAGGGACAGAACTATTCTCTTCCTGAAATCTGTGATTACCACAGCTTTTTTATATTCTTAGTCTTTTCATATAGACATTTTATTGATATTAAATTGATAGTAACCACTACATTGTTTTGTTTTTTGTTTTATTGTTGTTATGATTATTGTTGTGTATGTTCTATTATATTATATGTATTGTAGAAAGTACTGTCAGTGTTTTACATTTTTAATTGGCATGTGTCTAGTACAAGTGTTATGTATCAGGCACTGGTTGGACAGCTATTAGTAAAGTGCGATTCCCATAGGCTGAAGAAACACTCAGCCTGGGTACTTAACTTGTGCCAGGGAATTGATAGACCAACCCCCTGAAGAAGTGTCGCTCTGACATGAAACGCGTCGCGGTGAGGTCACAGGCAGTGGCATAGGGTTCGTGACGATGAACTCCGGAAGCTGCTTACACACACCCACGAGGGCACCGCTTGGAGATTTGTTTTGGCTGATTTTTTTTCATCACGTAAGCCGCAACTCTCCGTTCTATATACCATGTAGGAACTGATACGAGTGCTTGTTTTGGGACTTGCCCCCTTTGGTGTTGTGTATTGTTGGGATCATGTGATCCGTTCGTATTATTAAGTGTGTTGTACATGTTTCTAGTGGACATAAAAATTGTGTTTAATTGCCTAATTCTGTCTTTGTTTCTTCTCTTTTTGCACCCTTTTTGGTTTGTTTTGCACAAAGAAATTACAACCACAGGGAATGTTTGCTACATAAATCAAGTTAAGTGTGTTGTGTGTTCTCTGTTGTCTGCGATGTTGCATGTTTTCATGTAAAAAAAGGCAGGAGATTATGTAATTAATTATTACGGAATTCAAGCAATTAAATTTGGAAAATAAACATAGATGTCACCTCAGAATTACTACGAGAAAATACATTCTAAAATGAAAAAGTTTAAGAGTAAAGGATACATCTAAAATTATTTCAAATATATCAAACCCGCAGGTCCTATGGGGCAGTAGGAAAGATTTATAGAGTGGGGCAAACTCGATAAACAAGGACTGTAATGTTTTAATAATAAAAAGTAAAAGAAGAATGAACTGCTAAGAATTGATATTCAATCTTTATCTATTCCAGGTGTTCAGCAATGAATCAAATAGAGATTCAAAGGAAAACCTGGCAGTGAATGGGAACCTGGAACAAGAGACAATTGCCATATTGAGCAACATTTTCTTTTGCTTTTCTATATTTTGGACCATATGGTCACTGTTATATAGGGGATGGTGTTATCACTCACTTGGGAGAGGTCGTAAAAGTGTCATATAGTCTCCCGTTAGTTATTATTATCTGGGAGGATAATAATATAAAAGAAGGTAGGATATATGAATTCATATAATCAATCAGTCAATGTGGTACAAGTAAATATCATGGTTATAATGAGAAAATGAAGCATTAGACTTTGAAAGATCACTTTTGAAAAAAATAAAATGATGAGAAAGGGATTTTATTGTGTGTAATAATAATAATAGCATGTTCTTGTATAGCGCCGCTAGTTTTACGTAGCACTTTACAGAGACATTTTGCAGACACAGGTCCCTGCCCCGTAGAGCTTACAATCTATGTTTTTGGTGCCTGAGGCACAGGGAGATAAAGTGACTTGCCCAAGGTCACAAGGAGCCGACAGCGGGGGTTTGGGGGATTGAAAATGGCCCATACCATTGGTTACTGCAGCAAGACCAAGAATCTCACGGTTCTCCATACAGCATATCCTGGTGGTCTTCATTTCTAGGCCTGGGCAGTATGTCCACGTGTGAGGTATACTCTCTTATACTGTACCTTGGGCTGGGACTGAAGGAGTTCTATATGGAAATGTAAAGATATAGGTAGCTATGGATGGATTTTCTCTACACCCCAGACTCCTTCACACATTTCAATATCATCGCAAGGAGGGCAGCTCACTTTGTGCTGATAGGGACTGCGTTATGTTGTTATACCATTGCAATTTATAAATGGAAATGAGAAAGGTTGGGAAAGATGTGTCATGGCTGATAAATTTAAGGTAGATGAATTTCTCAATACCAAAAAGGTAGAAATGTCACCACATCACTGCAATATACAAACAAGATAGATATATGTATGAATGATTTACAATTCGTCATTAAAATTGAAGGGCTATGTTTTAAGACTTTGCGTGGGAAGAAAACATATTTTATTTGAATTAAAATCCGAATCTGCCTACTGCTGCGACACACTTTATTAGAGCAAATACCCAGTATGTACCTGGCAGATACCTGGAATGCGCCGCTCCTCACCTCTGACAAGCCCCGTTGCATTTGCCTTCCCAGCCTGGGTTCATGCCTGGCTGATGGGCGGCTGATCTGTTAAATGATAATGATTAGGATTTAATAGGCTGCAATGCTTCGCGTGTCTACCAGATGGCATAAATTCATGAATTGTAATGCAGTATATATATATATACTGTGCAGTATTGCAGCCAGCGGGAATAAAATGCTTCAATCCCTGCTTGGAAAATAACTCAATGCACTCGGGCAGAAAACAGTCACAAACCTCAATACACCCGGGTATACCCGAATTCGTGGGACTAGCCGAGCTCGAATAAAGTGTGTCGCCAGTGTATATAGCCACTGATATGCATTTAAGTCAAAAGCATCATTATGTCATTTAATTACACTGGTATGGTAGATACAAAAACTTTTGCCTCAAGGATTTTGGAAACCTAAACACATTTTAAGAGGGCAAAACTGCCCTGATGTTTCAGCATAATCGCCAAAAGATTGTTAAGGTTATTAGTCAGTTTAAAGAATGATCGAGTCATGAACATTATGCTCCATCCAGTGATTATTTTAATTGTAATCACTTTTGTTTTCTCTCTCTTTATTGTTCAAATCTGTATGTGCTTTTTTACTAGAAATATGTATTGCGAGCTTCGCAGAGTGTAGTATCAAATGCAAGCACAACGTAGCATGAGGTATAAACAGAATGTTCAGTATACTTGGGTAGACATGCTAATGTGTGTGAATGTGGTGCTTCACAAACAAACAAAAGTCAAGCACACCAAAGGCATTCAGCATCCAATGTTTTGGTGCATGCAAGCACCTTCATCATGGATACGAGAAGAGTCAGAAGAAGGTATGGCCTTATTTGGATTTGGGCCAAAAGAGGTATTATGTTGAACCTGAAACCCCTTGATTTTACCCTAAGAGGATTCTGGGTAAGAAGGAAGACTGTGTTTTGTTTGAATACTTGGCCAGTGTGAACCAGGGATGGGTAGGTTAATGTTTCAAGGATACGAGGCAGGATGAAAGGGCCATCACAGCAGTACCCATTATCTGTACAAATGACTTTGCCAAAGACTCCTAATGGCTCATCACACACACACACACACACACACACACACACACACACACACACACACACACACACACACACACACACCCTGGAAAATTAGAACAAAGAAGATAGTACAATTACAGAGAATGAAGACACAAAAAAACAAGCGCAAATACCGTTGTGTTACAGCAGTGTTTCCCAACTCCAGTCCTCCCCAACAGGTCAGGTCTTAAGGATATCCCTGCTTATGAGCCGCTGATTGACCCAACTGTGCTGGAGCAGGGATATCCTTAAGACCTGACCTGACCTGTTTGGGTTCCTTAAGGACTGGAGTTGGGAAACACTGTGTTACAGAGAAGTTACAGAAGATAAGAAGACTGGAGCATGTGCAGAGAATGCTAGCACATACGATTGTAGTGTGAGTTTTTTAGAAGGTATAAATATTACGCCCTGTAAAAGATTTCTTTATCTAAGAACCAAAGGGCCTGTCCATCACACGGGGACAGAGCTGTACTAGTTATCCTGATTGCTTGCTGAGGCTTAGATAAAAACTAAATCTACTTTGAGAAATGTCTGTGTCGGACTCTACGTCCTTCACACCTCCTTAACGAAGATCTGCGAATGTGGGATAATCCACTAAACAGTGAACCCCCTAATAGACCTTGAGTAGTGTCACACACTTTTATGTACTATAACCCTCCCTCCCAAAAAAAGCCTGCACATCTGGAGTGGGGTCTAAACTTCTGCATCAGATGGAAGAAACTGTTCTTCCATATGCCTCAGTCCTGCTCCAAGAAACAGACCAGTGCGGCTAAACACACTTATTTCTACAATCATACATAGACACCCCTCTCCTCCCCCCTTGTATCTACTTACTGGGATCAATTGCAGGACACGTGTGTTATAGATGGTGCATTACTTTCTCTTTCAAAACTTTAAAACCACTATTTTTGAAGTAGCCTGATAAGTTGAACTTGGGAGAAGCAATATTTTCACCTTTCAGAAGTTACCCTATTTAAACATTGTTGTGTTTAAAGATAAATTTAGAAAAATAAAAACTAATTAAAGAAGCACAAAGGATAAACATATTGCGTATTGTACAATGTAATCATTGTTAATTGCCTTGGGGACTCCTGATCGTCAGAAGGACATCACTAGGTAACAAAAGATGCCGTGAAATCATTTGACATCAGCAGCTGCTTCAGTAATTGCTGCTATAGATACTATATCAGAGCAGAATGCATCATTGATTTAAAAGAATGTAATGACATTTACCTGACAATAACACAAAAGTGTATGTAAAACCCTGGAAACGTTGACAGTACATATATATATATATTTGACAGTACATATTAATATTTATGTACTGTCAAATAAATTTGTATCCGCATACTTAAAAATGGTGTTTGAAATTGTTTGAAAAACTGTTTTGCACTCTCTGTGACTAAGGGGCTTATTCTATACCAGCCAAAGCAATGTATCGGGCTGGTTTTGGCCAAAATTCCTCATTTACTTCAATGGGGATTTTCATCTACAAACGGCCCGATTAGCTTCTTTTGTTTATCTAGAGAAAGTCCCTAAACAGTGATGATGTTTCTTTTAAGTTAAAACCTGCTGCTACTGTGTGCTATGTGCTGCTGCTGTGTGCTATGTGCTGCTGCTGTGTGCTATGTGCTGCTGCTGTGTGCTGTTTCCGCTGCTGTGTGCTATGTGCTGCTGCATGCTGCTGCTGTGCTGTGTTGTGTGCTATGTGCTGCTGCTGTGTGCTATGTGCTGCTGCATGCTGCTGCTGTGTGCTATGTGCTGCTGCATGCTGGTGCTGTGTGCTATGTGCTGCTGCTGTGTGCTATGTGCTATGTGCTGCTGCATGCTGCTGCTGTGTGCTATGTGCTGCTGCATGCTGTGTGCTGTGTGCTATGTGCTGCTGCTGTGTGCTGTTTCCGCTGCTGTGTGCTATGTGCTGCTGCTGTGTGCTATGTGCTGCTGCATGCTGCTGCTGTGTGCTATGTGCTGCTGTATGCTGCTGCTGTGTGCTATGTGCTGCTGCTGTGTGCTATGTGCTGCTACTGTGTGCTATGTGCTGCTGCATGCTGCTGCTGTGTGCTATGTGCTGCTGCATGCTGCTGCTGTGTGCTATGTGCTGCTACAGTGTGCTATGTGCTGCTGCATGCTGCTGCTGTGTGCTATGTGCTGCTGCTGTGTGCTATGTGCTGCTGCATGCTGCTGCTGTGTGCTATGTGCTGCTGCATGCTGCTGCTGTTTGCTATGTGCTGCTGAATGCTGCTGCTGTGTGCTACTGTATGTGCTGCTGCATGCTGCTGCTGTGTGCTATGTGCTGCTGCATGCTGCTGCTGTGTGCACATGCTGCTGCTGTGTGCTATGTGCTGCTGCATGCTGCTGCTGTGTGCTATGTGCTGCTGCATGCTGCTGCTGTGTGCACATGCTGCTGCTGTGTGCTATGTGCTGCTACTGTGTGCTATGTGCTGCTGCATGCTGCTGCTGTGTGCTATGTGCTGCTGCATGCTGCTGCTGTGTGCTATGTGCTGCTACTGTGTGCTATGTGCTGCTGCATGCTGCTGCTGTGTGCTATGTGCTGCTGCTGTGTGCTATGTGCTGCTGCATGCTGCTGCTGTGTGCTATGTGCTGCTGCATGCTGCTGCTGTTTGCTATGTGCTGCTGAATGCTGCTGCTGTGTGCTACTGTATGTGCTGCTGCATGCTGCTGCTGTGTGCTATGTGCTGCTGCATGCTGCTGCTGTGTGCTATGTGCTGCTGCATGCTGCTGCTGTGTGCACATGCTGCTGCTGTGTGCTATGTGCTGCTGCATGCTGCTGCTGTGTGCTATGTGCTGCTGCATGCTGCTGCTGTGTGCACATGCTGCTGCTGTGTGCTATGTGCTGCTGCATGCTGCTGCTGTGTGCACATGCTGCTGCTGTGTGCACATGCTGCTGCTGTGTGCTATGTGCTGCTGCATGCTGCTGCTGTGTGCTATGTGCTGCTGCTGTGTGCTATGTGCTGCTGCATGCTGCTGCTGTGTGCACATGCTGCTGCTGTGTGCTATGTGCTGCTGCATGCTGCTGCTGTGTGCACATGCTGCTGCTGTGTGCTATGTGCTGCTGCATGCTGCTGCTGTGTGCACATGCTGCTGCTGTGTGCTATGTGCTGCTGCATGCTGCTGCTGTGTGCACATGCTGCTGCTGTGTGCTATGTGCTGCTGCATGCTGCTGCTGTGTGCTATGTGCTGCTGCATGCTGCTGCTGTGTGCTATGTGCTGCTGCATGCTGCTGCTGTGTGCACATGCTGCTGCTGTGTGCTGTTTCCGCTGCTGTGGGCTGTGTGCTGCTACGCAGGGCAGCCTTAGGCATGTTTTCTACTAAGCGCAGGCACGCATGTGGGCGCGCGCCTGATGTTGCGTTTAGTGCCTATTGGGCAAATGGTGACGCGCGCGGCTAGGAGCCGTGGTCATGACGTCACAACGGTATGCCGCACTGTGATTGGCTCACAGTGTCACGTGGCATGGCAGCCACTCAAAAATACAAATTTCTTTGTGTTTCCACCAAGCTGCCGCGCCAACGCTGTCTGCCCTGCGCGTCGGCAGTGAATACACTGTCGTAGGAAGACAGGTATTTTTCATTGCCGTGCGCGCACGCGCTTAGTATAATGCAAGCTTTAGGGAAAGGCGAGCAAGGCGGTTGCCTTGGGCCCCGTGCCTTCGGAGGGCCCACGCTCCCTCCTGCTGTCGGTGCCGGGATCCAGATTCTGCCCAACCGGAATGGGGAGCTGAAGGAGGGAGCTGGGGAGTCCCCGGACCGGCGCAGGACCGCATCGCTGCTCGGCCCAAGGTAGGGAGGGGGGAAGGGGTTGGTGTGTGTAGTTGGGGGAGGTGTTTGTAGCTGTGGGGGGGCTACATTATTCTGCCTCAAGTGAAAGCATACAGCATAACCTAGAAAATTTGCAGCATGTCACTGTTCTGTTTGTTGGTTGTTCTGTTTGCTAAGCTGTAAGTTTAAAGACTGTGTAACACCTCCCCCCCCCCCTAAAGGAGATTTGGTAGCTACAGGGTGGGATGTGGTGCATACCTGTTGTTCACAGGAGGTGTGAGTCTCCGCCGGTGGTACTGGGGAGGGGCAACAGGTCAGACTTCAGCTTCTAGTCCAATGGTGCAGCGCATCCATCCTATGAGGATCCTGCAGGAGACAGGGTGGGTCCCCATAGGCAAAAAAAAGTCAGTGTGCGCTGTCCCTTTAAATCCTTTCTCTTCTAAGCCTACAGTTTCCTCTTTGCTGCTCCCAATCTTCCATGATCAGCGGGGCACTTTCAAACACATAAAAAAACAACAATACAAACCGGCGCCTTAAAGTCCAATTAGGAACTAATGTGGAGACCAAGAATTGTGACAATGTCCAATGGAGGAGAGTCCAATCTTTAACTTCAGGCTCCACAGCAGGGATTTACATACGTGATGCAAAAGAGAAAAGAAAAACAATCAGTGCAACAATGTTAAATGCAAACATATAGGACTTACAAGACAAGACAAACATAAAACAATGACAAGTAGGCTGACAAATAATAAAGGAGTAAATTTAATGAACAACTAAAAAACGCCAGGAGCAGATATCGGATCCGGTTTGTAAAACCGGAATCCTACTTCCAAGACATCCAATATAAACAAGCAGGGATACACGGTGATGGAACTCCGGCAGCAGCTACTGGTAGACTCGTGGCGATCAGGTGAAGCTCCGATCACTTCGTAGGTTCTGCGTCCGGATGTGCGTCACCTTAGGTTGGTCTCCGGTTCTCCTGGTGCCAGCTGCCACTCCGTTGCCGGAAGTGCGTCACTGGGGGCGGGACAAATGTCCGAAACTCCCTTCTCCTGCTCGAGTGTCTGAACAAACTCCTGCAGTGCTCTGCTCCAAATCAATTACTCTCTTCCAACTGCCCAACGCGTTTCGTGCGCATGCGCACTTCATCAGGGGCTCAAACACATAAATACACAAAAGGGGCGCAAAAAGAGAAAAAACAAAGACAGTGTTAATAATAAAATAGTACTTTATATGTAAAAAATAAAAAACATATAATATCCACTTATAAAAGAAACAGGATCTGATAGATCCAAATGTAAGAGTACACACAGAGCATAAAGCTCTGTACTGAGAAACCCCCATACTGAAAGTGTCCTTGGATGTTACAGGGCAAAAAGGATCCAGCTGCACAGATGGAGTATAGCTACCAGCCTTAACTTTCAGTTTGCGTCCTCGTGGTGTACTCTGAGGGCAGCTTCCGGGTCTCCGTCCTCACGTGTATCCCGTCGCTGTCCTGACCTCACTACAACGCGTTTCGTGTCGCCTTGACACTTCATCAGGGGGTTGGCCTTAGAATCCTTTGGCACTTATTTAAGTACCCTAACTTGGATCTATGTTATCCAATCGAATCTTACCGCATACATAATTAGCTGCCTTTCTAACTGAGCAAATAACTACTGGTTCCCAATAGCCATGCAAAGTACATAAAAGTGAACATAAAAAGAAAAAAACGGAATACCACATTGACATACTGTATACTGCGGTTTTTATTAAGTGTTGTCTTAATATTATTATTTTTTTGGTTGTGTTGTTATGTATTTAATTTATATAGTATCTCAATGTGGAATTACGTTTTTTTCTTTTTATGTTCACTTTTATGTTCACAGTAGTAATACACACGGTAATCAAATAAATAACAGATAATATAAATAACAGATCATGGGAATAAGTGCTGCCCCTGCCCCGAGGAGCTTTACAGTCCAATTTGTAGGTAGGAAGAACATACAGAGACAGTAGGAGGGAGTTCTGGTAAGTGCGTCTGCAGGGGGCCAAGCTTTATGTATCATGTGTTAAGAATATCCACAGTGCTATTCATATGCTTCTTTAAGCAAGTGTGTCTTAAGGTGGGTATTAAAGGTGGATAGAGAGGGTGCTAGTCGGGTACTGAGGGGAAGGGCATTCCAGAGGTGTGGGGCAGTCAGTGAGAAAGGTTTAAGGCGGGAGAGGGCTTTAGATACAAAGGGGGTAGAAAGAAGACATCCTTGAGAAGAATGCAAGAGTCTGGATGGTGCATAACGAGAAATTAGGGCTGAGATGTAAGGAGGGGCAGAAGAGTGTAAAGCTTTAAAAGTGAGGAGAAGAATGGAGTGTGAGATGCGGGATTTGATCGGAAGCCAGGAGATGGATTTCATGAGGGGAGATGCTGAGACAGATCTAGGAAAGAGTAGCGTGACTCTGGCAGCAGCGATTAGGATAGATTGTAGGGGAGACAGGTGAGAGGCAGAAAGGCCGGACAGCAGGAGGTTACAGTAATCAAGACGGGAGAGAATGAGGGCCTGAGTCAGAGTTTTAGCAGTCGAGCAACAGAGGAAAGGGCGTATCTTTGTTATATTGCGGAGGAAAAAGCAACGAGTTTTAGAAATGTTTTGAATGTGAGGGGCGAATGTGAGAGAGAAGTCGAGTGTGACACCTAGGCAGCGTGCTTGGACTACTGGGTGAATGATTGTAGTTCCAACAGTAATGTGGAAGGAGGTAGTAGGGCCAGGTTTGGGAGGAAGTATGATGAGCTCTGTTTTAGCCATGTTGAGTTTAAGGCAGCGGAGGGCCATCCAGGATGATATAGCAGAGAGACATTCAGAAACTTTGGTTTGTACAGCAGGTGAAAAGTATATTTGTGTGTCGTCAGCATAGAGGTGATAATTAAACCCTAAAGATGTTATTAGGTCACCTAGAGAGAGTCTGTACAGAGAAAAGAGAAGAGGTCACAGGACAGAGTGCCCCTTTTGTGTCTTTATGGGTCCCCATAGGCACCTTCTTTCCATTTCCTTTACTCAGAAGTATGTTTTAGTGTGAAAAATAGTACTTTGTTCTTGCTATGTGTGTATGTGTGTATATGTGTGTGTATATGTATATATATATATATATATATATATATATATATATATATATAATCAATCACTGTCCCTGTATAGGCTGGAGTGTTGCAGTTAGTATGTTAGTATGCTTCCCAGCCTACAGGGAGGTAATTTCCCCTAGAGAAGCTAGTTCAGCTGCAGCTAATCAGACTGGACTCCTGGATGAACAAGGAAGTGTTTTTTTAAGGCAGACACAGAGATCTGCCATTCTGGGAGACTGTTTTCCCCAGAGAAAGGGGGGAGAGAGAAAGTGCTCCCCAGCTAAGGAAGCTGGCACCGTCCCATTGGCCCGCTGGATGGTGGTCACGGAGTCTGCTGGGACTGACTGGGTCTTAATCCCAGGAAGAAGGAAGGACACAAGACTTTGCTGAATCAGGGATATCCAATCCAGATCATTGCAGCTACAGAGAAAGGATTTCTCTGAACTCTCGCAGGGTCCAGAAGGAATTACCTGGAGCCCCAACTTTTACAGACCAAGACCTAAGTAATATATATGATGTACCCAAGACTGTTAATATAGGGTGCATATGTTTGGGAACCAGTTTAGTTGGCCAGCACCAGTTAGAAAGGGCTGGAGTATGTTTAGTTAGTTTTCCCTAAAGGGACCAGGTGTTATTGACTTAAAAGGATGATGGGCCTGTTGGTGTATAATTTAACCCTGTAAATAAACCCTGTGTAGAGAAACACCATGTTTCCGGCCTTATCCTGGGACTAAAAGATACCGTAACGTGGTGTGGGCATCACAAAATGTCTGTCTGTATGTATGTATGTATGTATGTATACATAATGTGTGTGTATGTATGTATGTATGTATGTATGTATATATATATATATATATAAACAAAACACAAATAGTAGCGCTACACCACTGTACAGCTAATATGTGTTTATAAATAAGTAAAAAAACAGTCTAATGACTCTAAGGGGCTGATTCACAAAGCAGTGATAAGTGGTTTAAGGGGTGATAAATGCCTTTATAGCGTGATACTGCCTGCTCTGCCCGTTCCGTGGAATGGAGCCGCTGCACCGAAGATGAGAACTACAGATCCAAAAGCTTGTCCTGTCTATCCCCACTAACACCGGTGCACACTCAGAAACCTGTGAGCCTAACAGGTGGGCAGCAATACACCCGGTAACCAGAATCGAATCTCCCTTAGGGTGGGGGAACAGGGGTTACACTTAAAATTACCCTCTTTGTTTTATCCTTTTACTTATATCCTTTTTTATTGTTTTACTCCAGTCCCCAATGGCCATCAACAGATTTAAGGATGCCTCTGCTTCAGCGCAGGTGGCTCAATCTAAATGATTGAGCCATCTGTGCTAAAGTTGGGATATCACTAAAAGCTGACCTGTTGTGCCCTTGAAGACTGGCGTTCAGCACCCCTGCCCTAGACATACAGTGCACCTGTTTTGTGAACTTTGTTATTTCTTCTGTAACAGACTGTGGCAGGACGGCCTGTAGCCGAGGTCAGGGAACAGTCCACACGTGTAGTTTCAGGATAAATGAAAACGTTCAGTGGCTTTATTTCTCTATAGCATAACATAACATGTGGGTACTCTGTCCCTTTAAACAAAAACAAATCCTGCTCCACATTGGGAGAACTGACTAACACTCCAGGCCTATCTAGCAGGCTGGCTGGCTAAACCATTTACCAAACCGTAAGTGTGTTTTAAGCAGTCAGGAAAACAAATGAACAAGTTTTACTTTGGTTGAAGTAGTTAGTTTGGTGAATCCGTCTGGCTAGCAGCTCACATAGCAGAGTTATCTAGTCTAAGGCAGCCAGCTACTGCCAGTAACAACATCCTTTTATACCTTGCTGGTTAACAGGTGTCAGCTTACCTCCTGATTACCTAGCTTCCTCCTGAGTTAACCTTCTGAGTGCTGGATGAAGCACTCAGACATATGTTTCCCAGGCATAACTGATAAAGGTTGACTTCACCCTGTCATATACCTCCCCTGTTTGTGTGTGGCTAGGGTCCCACACGGCTGAAGCCCGACCCTCCACTCCTTCTCTTTACAAAAATCGGCATTTACATGGTCCTTTCCAGGTCTATGCTGTATATCAAAAGAGAAGGGTTGGAGGGCCATATACCACCTGGTCAACCTTGAATTTGTGTCCTTCATGGTGTTTAACCATTTCAAGGGCGCATGGTCAGTGACCAGGGTGAAGTGTACTCCGGCGACATAATGTCTCAAGGCCTCAGTTGCCCATTTTACAGCGAGGCACTCCTTTTCAATGACGGAATACCTCACTTCTCTTGGGAACAGCTTCCGGCTGATGAACAGTATGGGGTGTTCAACACCATCAAATTGCTGAGACAGCACTGCTCCCAGTCCTACCTCTGAGCATCCGTCTGGATGATGAAGGGCTCCTTAAAATCTGGGCTCCGAAGAGCGTGGCCCTCTGACAAGCACTTTTTTAGCATGTCAAAGGCGTCTTGGCACTCCCAAGACCATTTAACTTGGGTCGGGGCACTCTTTATTGTCAGATCTGTTAGGGGTGCAGAAATTTCTGAAAAATTGGGGATAACCCGCCTGTAATACCCTGCTAACCCCAAAAGGGAGCGGACCTGTGTCTTTGTCTGTGGGGTGGGGACTTCCTTTATGCCAGCCACCTTGCTAGCTAGTGGCCTTACTATCCCTCCCCCAATGGCATAGCCCAAGTATTTTGTAGTGGATTTACCCAGGGCACATTTTTTCGGATTTACAGTGAGCCCTGCTTCTTTTAAGGACGTTAGGACTGCCCTTAACCTTTTTATATGAGACTGCCAGTGTCTGCTATAGATGACAATGTCATCCAACTAGGCCGCGGCATATGTCCTATGGGGTCGTAGTACCTTGTCCATTAACCTTTGGAACGTGGCTGGAGCCCCATGTAACCCAAATGGCATAGTGACGAATTGGTATAAACCGAGAGGGGTGGCGAAGGCAGTTTTGCATTTGGATTCTTCCGCTAGAGGTATCTGCCAATATCCTTTCGTGAGATATAGGGTGGAGATATACTGTGCTTTACCAAGAGAGTCAAGCAATTCATCCACCCTATGCATTGGGTATGCATCGAATCTGGATACAGCATTTACCTTTCGCAGATCCACGCAAAACCTCACCTTCCCATCTGGTTTAGGGACCAACACTATAAGACTACACCATTTGCTGTGGTACTCCTCGATCACGCCCAATTCCAACATGTCTATTATCTCCCTCTCTAACAGGTCTTTTCGGCCCTCTGGCAATCTATAGTGACGGGACCGTACTTTTACACCAGGTTCTGTCTCAATCCTATGGGACACTAAATCAGTCTGCCCTGGCAGCTCAGAAAAAACATCTGGGAACTGGTCACATAATTCTAGTAGGTCTGACCTTTGTTCCGTTGTTAACTGCCCTCCCATGGGAACCTGATGGTCATTGTACGTACTACCCTTTGGAGGCTGTGGACCCAAATCCGTCTCTCCTTCCAGAGGGTGGATGAAAAGCAATCTCATCATTTTCCATGGTTTCAGGAGGTTTACGTGGTAGACCCTGGTTGAGAGATCTCATAGTTCACCTCCCCGGTGCGGTGGAGAATTTGGAAAGGACCCTGCCACTTTGCAAGGAGTTTACTTTCTGATGTCGGTAGTAATAGCATCACTTGGTCCCAAGGTTGGAAGATCCTCAAGCGGGCATTTTGGTTGTACTGCCTCTCATGACGTTCTTGAGCAGATTTGAGGTTTTCCTTAGCAAACCGACCTATCATGTCTAGGCGGTTTCTAAGGTCTATGATATACTGAAGGGTATTCTTGGAGGGGGAGGGCTCCTCCTCCCAGGATTCCTTCAGTAGGTCGAGAATACCCCGAGGTTGGCGTTCATATAGGAGCTCAAACGGGGAGAAGCCTGTGGATGATTGGGGAACTTCTCGTACCGCAAACAATAGGAAAGGGAGAAGTTCATCCCAAGCTCGCTTTTCAGTGTCCACAAACTTCCTAAGCATGGTTTTTAAAGTACGGTTAAACCTCTCTACCAATCCATCAGTCTGAGGATGGTAGACTGAGGTCCGGACGGATTTTACCTCCAATAACTTCAGGACATCCTGCATTAACTTTGCCATGAAATTTGTTCCCTGGTCAGTTAACATTCCTTAGGGAAGTCCTACCCTAGAGAACAGTTCTAACAGCCTGTGAGCAACCTGTTTAGCAGTGGCTGATCTCAGCGGGAAGGCCTCAGGATATCTGGTGGCATAATCTACAACAACGAGTATAAATTTATGTCCCTTCGCAGAGGGTTCTAAAGGTCCGACCAGATCTACCCCAATTCTCTCGAATGGGACGGCTACCAAGGGCAGAGGGACCAAGGGAGCGGCTTCTGTCCTTTTTGGCTAGTTAACTGGCATTCAGGACATGTCTCACATAGTTTCATGATGTCACCATGTATGCTTGAACGAGATGCGGTCCGTGGTCTTATCCCTGCCCAAATGACCACCCCATGGGAGAGTATGGGCTAGGGTGAACACCGTTTTAATCAACCCTTTAGGGACTAGCATCTGTCGAATGACCTCCCCTGTTTGTGTAACCTTATTCAAACGATATAGGATGTCATTCAATAGTTCAAAATGTGGAAACACTCTTACACCTTGTTCATCCATTATCTTGTTGTTGACCTGTACCACCTTCTCATATTGTCTAGCCAGAGCTGGGTCTTCCCTCTGCCTCTGACAGAAGTCAGGAAGATCCAGGTCTGGCAAAATTCCAGTATCTATCGGTTCCCCACCCTGGTCATCTCCGGCCATGACCTGCAGTCCTTTGGGCTGACTAATGTTACCAAGAGTCCCAGCCTTTCTTAACCAGTCCTCTTTTTCCGCACGTCTCTGTTTACGTGTCTTTGGGACGTGGTGTCTATGGGGAAAAATCTCTGGGGAAAAAGGAAACAAGTCTCCGGGCTTCTCCGGTACCAGAGAAGTAGGCTCCGTAGGAGTAGGAGCCAACAATGTTTTGAAGTAGGGCCAGTTTCGGCCAAGTAGAACAGGAGCAGGTAGCCAGGGAGCAACTCCCACTAGCAGGCTAGCCTCTTGATCCTTGATACGCAGTAGAATGTTCGCCGTCGGGTATCTCTTTGTATCCCCATGGATCCACTCGATATTCCACGGAGAGTCATAGGATAGTCTGTTGCTTGGAATTAGGCCCTCTAGGATCAGGGTTTTTCCAGATCCCGAGTCCAGCATGGCTTTTACTATTTTCCCCTCCAGTGATGCTGGAACTAACCACGGATTGTGGTCCCCTCGGAGAGAAGCTGTGGCAGTGGTTCTGCCATATGAACAGTCCATCTCATCATCTCCGGAGTCAGCAAACTCGGTCGGCAGCGGAAGCTCTCGACGGGGCTCAGTGTTTGACCTCTCCGCTGTTGGATGGGAACCTCCCTTCTGGTTGGTGGTGGTATCCTCTCCACCGGATGGGTGACGGGAGTACAGGTTCTCGGGGAATACTGTGGGTGGCGGCCTCGCTTGAGTGATCCAATGGCCTCGGACCCGGGATGGGCGTCTCTGTGGGAGTTTGTACCAGGAACCCTCCGAGATGGGAAAGGGTCTTCCGATCGGGTTGACTGGATCTCACGAGCTGGCGGGTTGTAGACCCCTCGATTGTCTGCTCTCCTGCCTCTGGCATCACCAGAAGCAACTGGTGTTTGCACGGACCGTTCCCAGCTATCCTGTTGGGTGTCGTCGCCAAGGAAGTTTTCCACCAAGCGGACCGCTGAATCCAGAGAGCGGGAGGAGGGGGGCAGTATCTGTATGAACTGCTTGAGCACAAACTGTTCAAGGATCTCTGCCTTGGTATGCTTCTCCGGTTGTATCCACCTGGTACATAAGTCTACTAAGCGGTGGGCTACGACCCAGGGTCGGTCTCTGTTTGTATATTTGACTGTCCGGAACCGCTGTCGGTAGGTCTCTGGAGTGAGGCCTAGGCGATCCAGAATAGCAGCCTTTAGTTGCTGATAGTCCATGACCTCGTCTGCTGGAAGAGCCTGGTAGGCTGCCTGAACTTCTACTATGAGGAGTGGAGCCAGAGTCGTTACCCAGCTATCAACTGTCCAGCCTTGGGCCATGGCTACCCTTTTAAAAGTGAGGAGAAATGCCTCTGGGTCTTCGGTTGGCTTCATTTTAGGCAGCATCACCGGTGGGTTATTTGGAATCTCTGGTCTGACTGTGGCTGGGCCTTCGGCCAGCAGTTGGAGAAGCTTTTCCTTTCGCCGGTCCTGTTGCTCATCTTGCTGGGCTTGTCGCTCAGCTTGCTTCTCTGCTAGCTGGAGCTGTTGCTCAAGGAACTGAGAAAAAATTGTCTCCATTTTTTTTTGTGTGGCCCTTCAGATACAGGGGCCGTCCGACATCCCACTTCTGACACCACCTGTGGCAGGACGGCCTGTAGCCGAGGTCAGGGAACTGTCCACACGTGTAGTTTCAGGATAAATGAAAACGTTCAGTGGCTTTATTTTTCCACAGCATAACATATGGGTACACTGTCCCTTTAAACAAAAACAAATCCTGCTCCACATTGGGAGAACTGACTTACACTCCAGGCCTATCTAGCAGGCTGGCTGGCTAAACCATTTACCAAACCGTAAGTGTATTTTAAGCAGTCAGGAAAACAAATCAACAAGTCTTACTTTGGTTGAAGTAGTTAGTTTGGTGAATCCGTCTGGCTAGCAGCTCACATAGCAGAGTTATCTGGTCTAAGGCAGCCAGTAACAACATCCTCTTATACCTTGCTGGTTAACAGGTGTCAGCTTACCTCCTGATTACCTAGCTTCCTCCTGAGTTAACCTTCTGAGTGCTGGATGAAGCACTCAGACATATGTTTCCCAGGCATAACTGATAGGGGTTGACTTCACCCTGTCACATAGACTTTGTATAAAAAAAACTATGAATAGATTTACAGGTGGAGATGATTTTATGTATACAGCTATTAACTGTGAATGTGCCTCATTCATCAGAATACAATATTGTACACTGACATTAATTATGTTCCTTTTAGACCAATGTGTCCTGGGTTCCATGATGATTTAAAACATGTAAATAGAAGTGCAGGATGTTCTCATCTAAACATTGATTTATTTAAAAAATGTACTAGAGAATTGTGTGCTCAATAAGATCCCCCAATGGTAAGTTACCTAAATTACACACAGCTTTTATATGTGCAAATAAGAAATATCATTTAGAAACTTCTTTAATTGTATTTATGATATATTTATTTTATACCTTGTTGCATCCAGCTAGACATTTTTAATAAAGTACCTTCTTCCAGTACTGTACGGTGTTGCAAAGAATAGCACTGTTACGGTGAGGGGGTACCCAGG
Organism: Ascaphus truei; assembly: GCF_040206685.1. Taxonomy (NCBI): domain Eukaryota; kingdom Metazoa; phylum Chordata; class Amphibia; order Anura; family Ascaphidae; genus Ascaphus; species Ascaphus truei. Next base: position 283,399,564 of record NC_134486.1, on the reverse strand, counting down.
CCATTAATAAAGGTATTTGGCCCGGCTGGGTGCCCCTGAGCCATATTGGGGAATTGTGATTGTCAGCTCTTCAACCCAATCATGGCATGTAACTGCATTTGTAATAAAGGTGTATGTGTATTTCTACTGTTCCAGGAGTGCCAACCAGCGGAGATGTGCAGGGCGTGAGCTTCAGAAGTGATTTTACGGTAAAATGTTGCCAGGGTGTGTTTGGGTAGAAGGGGGCCAGTGTTGCGGGTTACCCCAAAACATGCACTAAGGAATCCCCCCAGGTTCCTGAGGACATGAGGAACACAGATCACTGGATAAAATCCTCCCTAGAAAGCAGTTTGTAGCTCACCGCCAAATCTCCCTGCTTCAGCACAGACCAGAATAGTAAGACCGGGCAGCGATTGAATTACATTCAAAGGTCCCCGGTATATGCTCAAGAACCCCAGAACAAAGGGGGGGGGGAGGGCGGTCAGTGTATCTCTCGCCAGGTATAAGGTGGCCAGAGTTATATGTTTTTAAGTTAAAGTGTATCATATGCAAGGTTTCTCTGTATAAGTGGAAAAGAAAATGGTTTTAAAAGTCCCCAAGGCTTATATTTTTATTAAAGTAATGTTCAGAGGAAGTCATTCAGTATGGGTAAAAATCTATTTGCATGGGAGACACCGTGGCTACTCCACCCTCTAAGCTTCAAAGTCAATCCAGGATATGGAGGTGTTAAACCTTTTGTTAGCAGGGGGGGGGGGAGGAAGGAAGAACCACCCTGGCAAGTTGTCCCCCATCCCAGACTTTAAGGCACTGAGCCGGCAGGGGATCAGGCATGACAAGTGGAGAAAAGATGGCATTTGTCGCATATGCCCAGTTGCTAGGCTGAAGCTCCCAGTGCCAGGCTACACAGGGCTGGCAAGCAGGAGTGGCTCAGCCTGGTTGCTAGGGAGATCGCTCAGGCGTTTTGATTGGGCTGCAGGTTTTCTGGGAATGAACCCCAGAGATATTATAAATCCTGACACAGCTTAGTTTAGGGAGAGTAATCATGCTGTAAGAGTTTCATACCATCTAAGAATTCATGCAAAAAACATCTAAGTTTCAAGATTTTAAAGTTTCATCACGAAAGAAGCAGCTCCAGCGGAGTAAACAGCAGCGGCAAGTTGCGCTGCTGACTGGAGGACTGTTTCAGGCTCTTTTTGCGAGCAACTCCCGCTCTTGGGAAATTGCTCCTAGAGACTTTGTTTTGGGAACATTTTGTTTCGTTTGACCCAGTTCCAGTAAGTGTATTTTTCGTTGTAATTCTAAATCAAGCTGTGTATGTTCATTCTGTAAATAATTCACAATTAATTGTATCCCTTGCTTTGCTCAATCAAAGGATCCAGGTATTTTGGTGTTAAAAGCTCTGGTCTACCATGACAAGCACCACTTAGTAAATATGTACCAAAATATTTGAAGCAGTATCATGGACTGACCCTAAGTAACCAGAGATCATAGTGCCATTACACACATTGGCCCATATTAATAATCAGTTTTATGCCATAAGTGCCAGAAGACACCTTACTGTCTATTCAAGTAATTTCCTAGTGTATGCATTTTGTCACATGATATGTTCACCTATAGTAAATACAAAAGATACTTCACCAAAATAAAAAAGACCAGGGAAGGAGACACAGCACTAAAGGTGTTTTTTTTTTTTTTTTTTTTTTAGCCCATATCCAAATGTATCCAACGTTTGGAACCATCTGTTCATGCAAACATTGGATACCTGTGGATATGGACTAAATACCCTTTTTCAATCTAACTGTAGTGCTGTGTCTCCTTCCCTGGTCATTTGATTTTGTTGAAGTATCTTTTTTTAGACTACTTATGATGCACTTGCCAATTGTGAGCTAATTGAGGGGGGGGCGTGAGATGTTTCTGGGGGGAGGGCACGGGCGGTTGCAGAGGCCCCGAGTTCTTCCCCAAGGCATTAAAATTAAATGCCGGGGGATCGCGTGAGCTGGAACCGCAACTTACCTTGCTTCAGCCGGTGTCTGGAACTGTCTCCATGGCAACGCAGCATCAAATGACACCGCAGGGTCATGCTGCATGACGTCACACGGGGCATCCAATGATGCCGTGGGTCACGTGACGTCACATGACCCCACACTGAGTGAAGGGGGGGGGACATGAGGCAGGGGGGCGCAGGAGCACAAGTTTGCGCACCCCTGTTAATATATATGATGTGCTTTCTCTTCCCCTTTTTTCCGCACCTACAGTATAGTAAATTATTTTATCCAGCAAATAAAAGGACATGGGGATGTAATTTACTGTATATGCAGTGGAAATCATCTGGCCTGGAAATGTTCTTCATAAAACATTCTCAAAGAGCAAGGGATACTCTGGGATCACTGTGTGATTTCATTTCCTATACAGAAGATCAGCATTATCAATGAGTTACAAAATTAGGTCTTGATGGCTATGTCACTGGAATTTGAACAAGAGATTTTAACTCATGAAAGTTTGACCTTGGTTAGTCAGTATCTCATGATGCCCTTATAAGGGATTGGTTGAGCTTCTGTTGTTCTTCAGTTGGTAGTGCTATGTAGAAATAATACCACTGGTTCTTTGAATGCACCATTTACTATGGTTTAATTTGACTTTCCCTGACAGGAAGAGGACCTCCCGGTTAGGATATCCCACTCTCGTGTTTTAGTGTTCTTCAGTAGAATTCATACCCTAACATAAATGATGCTTCTCTGTTGCATAAGGTTAACCTCTCATGTTGAAAGAAGGTGTAATAAAGTTTTCCAAACAGACAAGAAAGCTAAACAAATTAACACTGAAAATGTCACTCTCAGTCCCTGTCTCCCTAATGTTCTATCACTCTTCCAATTTCTGAAGAGCATGGATCCATTCTAGGGGCTCACAATTGTTATTTTACATTTGGTAATATCTATTTTTTTTATTCTGTGTCTCAATCCTGACTTAGAATCAGGGTGACTAAGACTGAAGGTTAGAATGACTAGTGCAGCAGGATTAGTTATCTAAGACACATAACAACACTTACACTAATGACAAGGCCAGAGAGTGCAGCTGATATTGTCCATGTGCACATACAATGTACTTCACTTTTTCAGCCAAAAAGATGGTGTGAACCAAATACAAAGCCACAAATGACAACATGCGCTTTGTCTGTTGGGACCACATTTCTACTTACAGTATCAGTAACAGAAAATCTAGAGCTGAAAAAAGGACGTAAATATACATAATGTGCATGCAGTTACACTGACATTAATAAGAATGAACATATAATAAAATGTCAATGGTGTTTCTCATTACTAATATATTTTGAGGGAGGTTTGAGAGGACATAGATTGTAAGCTCTCACGAATAGGGCCCTCGTTTTTTTTGTTTTTATAATATACATAACTCTGTACCCCCATTGTACCGCACTGCGGAATATGTTGGCGCTTCACAAATAAACTCTCTCTCTTTCATTGTTTAAGACTCTAGTAAAATAGGTCTCTCTTTCTCTATATATATTCTGCTGTACGAAACTCTGTCAGGCGGATTTACAGTGATAGCAAAAATGAAAAAAATAAATCATAATCTGCCTTTTTGAGACTGATCGGCTGAAAGGAATTTGCCAATCTGTGGCGGATTCAAATTTTGGTGATAATTTCACCCATCTTTATTGGTGGATCAGCAGCCCAGCCAATCTGAAATGTATACGGTATAATATAAAAATCTTAGTGGCATTCTGGAATTTGGAAATGCCCATGTCACATTGTTGTGGCTTTTACATATTTAATTAAAAAATGTAGACCTTTGGGTGGAAAAATGGGCAGAATACATAAAATCCAGACATAATTTTACAAACCCAAGTTGAACTCAGGATTTTTTCCTGTTCTTAGAACATCCAAGGACGCTTTCAGAATATTCCACCTATACCTCTTTCAAGCTGTTACATGCATCCGGCACACTTTCAGTGAATTTACTTTGTCACCAGTCCCCTGAGTCTATGCCTTTGCAGTTTCATAACGTAACTGCTTGTTCGTGTGCATATTATATTGATTCCTCAGGGACTCAATTATGTTATACATGTGAGAATTCAATGCACTTAGAGTTTTCTATATATATGCAGTACAGAAATTGTGCCACTGAGCTTGAAGGGTGGCATTTAATAGGCCAAACAGGAAGCCAATTAAAAAAAAAAACTTTAGAGATATTTTTGGGATGATGTAGGTTAATCTAACAAGATTCTTAAAATAATATGGGGAAGCCTGGGAGTGATGTATGTGTAGTTAGCGCTACCATGGGAGGTCTTACTGTTTCTGCAATATGCTCTCCTGTTTCTGCTAACTACTGTATGTTAAAGACACCTGCTCACTTTCACTATGGAAAAAGCACCAGCTGTAGTTTAGTTGGGAAAATTGAAACAAGATTCAGTGTCATTAGGATGGATATCTGCTGTATTGGAAGAAGACATAGAGGGGATGCTGAAGAGTTTCCTGGAGGGTCACGGAGAGCAGCAGGAGTATAGAGTTATGTGGCACAAAGAATTGAATGGAGAGAAGAAAGAGTATTAAATATATTTAGCACTCTGCCTAGGGCTAGTGGTGTAATTACTGCCTGGGATGTCTAGCACGTTCCAGGGGATCCGAGCTCAGATGACTCGAAGGGAGACAGCACACTCTCTCCGGACTCGACATGAATGCCCCAAGTGGTTACAGAGGCCCTGCGCTCTTCCACACAGATAATAAACTGATTGCAGGGGAAGAGAACTAGGCCTCTGTAATAGAGCAGCGTATAACACTGTCATCATGGCGACAACACGTCGACACTTGACGCAGTAACATCATGACGTTGTGGGAAGAGGGTCAGCAGGTAAGGGAATTGCCCCTCACACTGAAGTTACGCCAGTGTCTAGGGCAGTGGCTTTCAACCTATTTGTGGTTCAAGAACCCTATGATTATAATTGTTACATTCTGTGGAACCCCAACCCTCTCTAATAGCACGTCCTAGATCAGATGCATTGTAACGAACCCCAATCCTCTCTAATAGCATGTCTGATATCAGATGCTGTAACGGGTGCTCAGCACAAACAGGATGGGACCGCGAGGCGGAGGTGGGGATGTTAGTATAAACCGACCTCCAGCCGCGTGAGTGCATCCGGAGTGCAGAGTGATAGTCGTGTAGCCGGGTCAGGGTTGGGGAAGCGAGGGTAGTCGTAAAACCCGCCGTGGTAAGGGGTTGGAGAGGTCGGATGGTCGTGGAGGATAGGCTGTCACTCTTTGTTCATCTCATTGACTTCAGTGGGTGACAAGGTGTCTCTTGCTGCGCTTAAACAGCCAGCAACGCTACCGATGATGTCACCTGTTGCCATTGCGACGAGTTGTATTTGGAAGTTTAGGCGACGTCGCTAGCTGATGTCATAAAAGGAGAGGACAGAGGCACAGAGAAGCTCCCGATTGGCTGCAAGAGGAGAACGTCGCCGAAAAAAATCAAATATCAGTGACTACCAGATTTCTGGTAGCACTGTCGGACAGTCGCACTGTCGCCGTTGCGTGCACTATAAGCGCAGCCTTACAGAGCAGGAAGGTGCCTTTTGGTCCAAAATCAATTTATTGTGATATGTTATTTAAGCATTGCCATTGAATGTTATAAAAACTGGTACATACCATGATTTTATTGTGTATTGTATTTATGTAAATGTAACCCCTCCCCTCAATGGGGTTAACAGTTAGCTGCCAGGGGTTAATGGTACAGCAGCATATGCTGGCCCCACCCAGAAATGGGATATAATCGTTACCTGCACGGAACCGGCCAGGATCCAAAAAGTAGACAGGGTATGATGGACGTTACCCCGAAGGGAGGCCCAATCGACTACAAGTAACTAAGCCAAGTGTATGTACCTCCCTATGAGTGTTGGAGGGGGCACCAAGGGAACTGGAAGTGTAGTATTAGTTCCATGTCATGAGCAACAAAGAGTGATGTAAATAACGTACAACTAGGTCAACAAGATCGAATATGTGTGTAAGGTACCAGTGCGTGGGGACTTGAGTAAAGATTTGAGTTGTGCTACCAAAGTTCCTGGTGCCCACCATTTTCACCCTAGCTACTGTACCTCATCTTCCAGCTGCCTGAATCCAGCACCCTCATGAGGTAAACTATGCTGAGTAGCCAAATATTGCACACCAATGTAAACTCCCTGGGAGCCGGGCAGGGAGGGTTACATTAAAAAAAAAAAAAAGCAAATTGTTTTAGTAAAATAATAATAATAACCCATAAAACCATGACCTCTAAATTGGCCAACAAGTGCGAATGACTAGCAGGGAGACTGAGAAGGCGTCTCCATCTTCCAATAAGTACCTTGAGGTTAGGGTTCAGGGAACGTAAATAATGTGGTTTTTAAGCTAACTTCCTTGGAGCCTTATAATAAATAGGGAGAAGTATCCAATGATCCCTTTTCCCTTCCTGTTCTCTCTGTTTCATTTCACTTATCTAGCATGATTCCTAGCTCTGTGCTAAACCTCCCTCCCTCCTGCTGTCCCTGTCTGTCTCTCCTCCCTCCCCCCTGTCTCCAGCAGGCAGGGAGCTGCAGGCACTGCTAGTAGTAAGGGGAGTGTGCGCGGCTCAGGGCTGCAGCCTCCCCTCTTCATGCCTATTTTAGTCACATCTCCCCGGCCACTGATCACCCCGCACAGCAGCTTCTCCTCAACTCCCTCTCACTGCCAAACTTTTCAGGGACGCCGGGGGAGCCTGCCCGGTCTGCACACCCAGGTAAGAGGGCAGGAGAGGAGCAAAGGAGGGACTGGGAGCTGAATAGTGAGAGAGAAAGGGGACCCGGGAGCTGCTGTGGTCACCGACACATGGCAGGAGTCCCAGCTGCTGACACTAAAGTTGCATTTTAGATCAGTGATGTGTGTGTGAGTTCAGTGATATGATCACATAAATATGAATTCTATCAACAGCTGATATTTGAGTGCACTGAAGAGGTGACTTAAAAACAAATTCAGGCACGTCTGCCTTTTTTTTGCATCAGTGTATAGTGAAAATTGCCTGAATTTGTGTTTTCCTTGGTGTGACTATGGGAGCTGGTAGTGTTGCTAGTTCAGTGGATCGCCTTCTGAACACAGTGAAATAACTTGCTAGTGATGTTCTTCACTTGTAGGTCAAACTAACAGGTGCCTTGTATTACGCCTGTCTGTGTGCTGTGCCTGTCTGTGTGCTGTTCCTGTCTGTGTACTGTGGGTAGGGAGGGGTGAAAGAACAATTCCTAAGCTGCCTGGCAGCGTTGTTGTCAGTAACATGAGAGGATGTCGAATTTGCTCAATATTTAATGAGACCTGAGCTTCTGCAAACTTTTTATTCAAAACCAGGTCTGTACAATTATATTGAGATGATTAGAAAAGTATAACGAATACCAGAAGGCCATACTCCTAAAATATATAGCACACAAACAATGTATGTTGTATGGATTTATCTATGCACCTACTGTATATGTCTCTCATAATTCTGTAGTGATGAATTTAATTTTCAAATCTGAATAAATATAATCCATTATGGATGTGATAAATGCACCTTTAAAATATCAGAAATCGGAAAGATCATGAAGAATTGCAATGACGAATTCAAATGTATGTTGAATAAATAAATGTGATCATGATCTTGTAGTACTGCATGTATATTTTCAGAGGCTGAGTACCACAAGATATGTGTAAGGCCGCACTTACGGTGCTGGCGACGCGTCCGATGACGTCGCCACCAGCAAAAGTTATAATTTGTTTTTTAGCGACGGTCACCAGTGATGTCACTAAAGGGGGCAGGCTGCGCAATTTGATTGGTTTAGAGACAGTCACATGCGGAGAAGGCCCATGAGAGTCGGAAAACATCCCCGAATTTTTCCAGGGATGTTGGAGATTAAAAGGGGCCGCGACAGTATATGTAAGAAAAAGGAGTTGGATCCCAACCGGGGAATTACAGACTTGTAAGCCTGACATCAATAGTGGGGAAGTTACTTGAAGGTTTATTAAGGGATAATACAATTATTAGTAATAGTCAGCATGGATGTATTAGGGATATGTCATGCCAAACTAATCTTATTAGTTTCTTTAAGGATCTAAATAGGAATTTAGACCAGGGCAATGCAGTTGCTGTGGTCTACTTAGAGTTTGCAAGGCTTTTGATAAGGTGCCACACAAGGTTAGTGTATAAAAGAAAGGAAATTGGTCTGGGTGAAAATATTTGCACCTAGATTGAAAACTGGTTGAAGGATAGACAACAGAAAGTTGTTATAAATTGAACCTTTTTGTGGTTCAGCTAAAGTTGTAAGTGGAGTACCTCAAAGTTCAGTATACTGGGACCACTTTTTTTAATGACCTTGAGGTTGGAATAGAGCAGCAGTGCGCAAAGTGAAGGGCGGGAGAATTTCCACGGGGGGGGGGGGGACGCGGTGGCTACAGAGGTCCCACGCTCTTCCCCCAAGGCACTTAAATTCAGTGCTGGGGGACCGCGTGAGGCCTCTTTAGCTTCTCTTACCTGATCTTCGGCAACGCGCCGCCATGGTAACCGGCGCGGGGTCACGTAACGGTACGTCACATGACCGCGTGATGTCATTTGACGCCGGGGGTGTGAGCCAGGAGTTAAGGAGGTGGGGGGGGGCGCAAGTTATAAACTTTGCGCACCTCTGGCATAGAGAACAAAGTCTCCATCTATGCTGATTACACAAAATGATGTAAGGTAGTGCAATTAGAATAGGATGTTATTTCTTTACAGATGGACTTGGATAAATTGGAAACTTGGGCAAGTCAGTGGCAGATGAGATTTAATACAGATAAATGTAAGGTTATGCATTTTGGTAGGTCAATCATTCATGGAGAAGGATTTGAGAGTGCTTCTAGACAGTAGACTTAGCAATAGTGCTCAATGGCAGGCAGTAGCTGCAAAGGCAAATAGGATGTTATCATGCATAAAACAGATGATGGATGGAAGGGAAGGGAAGACAACAACATTCTGCCACTGTATAAATCCTAAGTAAGACCACACCTTGAATATTGAGTACTGTTTTGGGCGCCACTCCATAAAAATACATTATGGAAGTGGAAAACGTGCAGGGAAGATCCACCTCCTTTATTAATATGGTGGAAGATCTGACCAAAATTAAAAAATGAAAAGACCTCCCAAGTTAAAAAGGTGAGGAGGAATGAGCACCTTCCCCCCAAAGCTCACTCCTCCTCACCTTTTTAACTTGGGAGGTCTTTTCACTTTGCTGCAAGAACAGGACCTAATGGTTCTTTACCCTCATACAGAGGTAAAAGGAAGGGTTCACAGTGTAGTGTTAGGACCTGCAAAGTTTGGTTATACCTTGGCGTGGTATGCAGGCTTATGATGCTTTGGCCAAAGGATCTAACTAAATAACCAAGAAAATATTATTATTGAAGTATTTAACTTTATACTTATTACCATATGTTTTGTCAATTGGATGTAGCATTGGGCACCCCTGTCTCTTGTATACATTTGCCATGCTCAGTAGCACTCTTTTTGACATTAATATATATTCATGATGTGGTGGGTGTAGGAGTTTGAGCAAGCTGGAAATGTGTGTGTTAATCTATCCCTGCTTCAGCACAGGTGGCCAGTCAATGAGGGGGGAGGGGGACGGAGAAGGAGGAAGTCCCTGCTTCAGCCCAGGTGTCTTTGACCGCTTTAGATTAAGCCACCTGTGCTGAAGCTGGGATATCCTGAACACCTGACCTGTTGGGGGTCTTGAGGACAGGAATTGAGAACACCTGCATTAGAACTATATAGCAGAGAGAGAATAGTTTCTGATTTATTCAATTTGCCTAATCTGCTAATGGGCACGTTTTGCTAAATATTCCCACATAGCATGCCTAAAATTAAGAACAAAAATCCATGCACAGTCTATGTAAGGCAGTAATGTCGTCAAAATTGGCCTTGACCTCTTTAAGTGGGGAATTCTATGTTGCATAAATCGCCATTTGGCACATTTGCAAACGAAAACCCTATTGAAGTCATAAGGGACTTTCGGCTAAAAATGGTCCGAGCTGCCACTTTGGACAACATAGAATTACCCATTTATCCATATTTTGTATTACAGTTAAAAAAAACAAAAAAAAAAACCTGTGTTATGGGAATGATGGGTGTCCCTCATATGGGACAAAGCTTTGAAATTAAGAGTTGTGGGTCTTCTACTTCCAACCCAATGGTTGTATCTGGCATCATATAATTTAGTTGAAATATATACAGTATAATGGTGTGACATAACCTTGAAATACTGTGACATTGCCAGTGCTGACTGGATTGCTGATGGCACCTCTGGCGCCAGTAAAATCAATATAAACTTGGGATGGACATCCCATTGGAAAATCACATCCTTGGCTGCTAACATGTGTCCCCTGCTGAATTTTCCCCCAACTTTTGGAATTCCTTTTGGAATTCAATGAAGAATTTGACATTACAAACTTTATACAAAGATGCAGTGTCTATGGAGAAACGGTCTATAATGATGTTCTCACTTCATTACAATTCAAAATCTATACGTTTGAAAAGCTCAGCTAACACATAACATCATAATACTTACAGGAAATACTGCTTAAATGCAAACATAAGGTAGTAGGGACAGCTACTTTAGTTCAAATAACCCCACTGATTTCAGTGGATTGTATTGTATTGTATGTCTTTATTTATATAGCGCCATTAGTGTACATAGCGCTTCACAGTAGTAATACATGTGGTAATCAAATAAATAACAGATAATATAAATAACAGATCATGGGAATAAGTGCTTTAGACATAAAAGTAACATTTCGGAAGAGGAGTCCCTGCCCGAGGAGCTTACAGTCTAATTGGTAGGTAGGAAGAACGTACAGAGACAGGAGGAGGGAGTTCTGGTAAGTGCGTCTGCAGGGGGCCAAGCATTATGTATCGTGTTTAGAATATCCACAGTGCTATTCATATGCTTCTTTAAGCAAGTGTGTCTTAAGGTGGGTCTTAAAGGTGGATAGAGAGGGTGCTAGTCGGGTACTGAGGGGAAGGGCATTCCAGAGGTGTGGGGCAGTCAGTGAAAAAGGTTTAAGGCGGGAGAGGGCTTTAGATACAAAGGGGGTAGAAAGAAGACATCCTTGAGAAGAACGCAAGAGTCTGGATGGTGCATACCGAGAAATTAAGGATGAGATGTAAGGAGGGGCAGAAGAATGTAAAGCTTTAAAAGTGAGGAGAAGAATGGAGTGTGAGATGCGGGATTTGATCGGAAGCCAGGAGAGGGATTTCATGAGGGGAGATGCTGAGACAAATCTAGGAAAGAGTAGAGTGATTCTGGCAGCAGCATTTAGGATAGATTGTAGGGGAGACAGGTGAGAGGCAGGAAGGCCGGACAGCAGGAGGTTACAGTAATCAAGACGGGAGAGAATGAGGGCCTGAGTCAGAGTTTTAGCAGTCGAACAACAGAGGAAAGGGCGTATCTTAGTTATATTGCGGAGGAAAAAGCGACAAGTTTTAGAAATGTTTTGAATGTGAGGGGCGAATGTGAGAGAGGAGTCGAATGTGACCCCTAGGCAGCGTGCTTGGGCTACTGGGTGAATGATTGTAGTTCCAACAGTAATGTGGAAGGAGATAGTAGGGCCAGGTTTGGGAGGAAGTATGAGGAGCTCTGTTTTAGCCATGTTGAGTTTAAGGCGTCGGAGGGCCATCCAGGATGATATAGCAGAGAGACATTCAGAAACTTTGGTTTGTACAGCAGGTGTAAGGTCAGGTGTTGAAAAGTATATTTGTGTGTCGTCGGCATAGAGGTGATAATTAAACCCAAAAGATGTTATTAGGTCACCTAGAGAGAGTGTGTACAGAGAAAAGAGAAGAGGTCCCAGGACAGAGCCCTGAGGTACCCCCACAGAGAGATCAATAGAGGAGGAGGAGGTGTTAGCAGAAGAGACACTAAAAGTACGATGGGAGAGGTAGGATGAGATCCAGGATAGAGCTTTGTTCCGAATACCTAGAGTATGGAGAATGTGGAGGAGAAGAGGGTGGTCCACGGTGTCAAATGCTGCAGAGAGGTCGAGTAATATGAGCAGCGTGTAATGACCTCTGTCTTTGGCAGCATGGAGGTCATCAGTTATTTTAGTGAGGGCTGTTTCGGTGGAGTGAGCAGTGCGGAAGCCAGATTGTAGAGGGTCTAGGAGAGAATAAGTGTTGAGAAAATGGAGCAAGCGAGAGAATACAAGACGTTCAAGTAGTTTAGAGGCAAAAGGCAGGAGGGAGACAGGTCGATAGTTAGAAAGACAGGTAGGGTCAAGCTTGCTGTTTTTGAGTAATGGTATGACTGTTGCATGTTTGAAGGAGGATGGAAAGGTTCCAGAGCAGAGGGAGGAGTTAAAAATGTGTGTAAGCATAGGGATTATAGTAGGAGCTAGAGGTTTTAGGAGATGGGAGGGAATGGGGTCAAGAGGGCAAGTGGTAGAGGGAGAAGAGGAGATCAACAGCGACACATCCTCCTCTGAGACAGTGGAAAAAGACTCAAGGAAGGCAGGAGGAGAGTTAGGAAGAGGTGTAGGATGGGGGGAAGAAACAGAGGGGATGTTCTGCCGTATGGATTCCACCTTTTCCTTAAAATAGTCAGCAAAGTCCTGAGCGGAGATGGAGGAAGGAGAGGCAGCTGAGGGTGGTTTGAGTAGAGCATCAAAGACAGAGAACAGTCGGCGTGGGTTAGACTTGTGCATGTTGATTAGTGCAGAAAAGTAGGCTTGTTTAGCTTGCGAGAGGGCAGAGTTGAAACAGGATAGCATAAATTTGTAGTGAAGGAAGTCTGCGAGAGTGTGAGACTTCCTCCAGAGGCGTTCAGAGGAACGAGTGGAGGAACGCAGCATGCGCGTGTGGGAATTTAGCCAGGGTCTGGGTTTAGAAGGGCGAGGGCGGCAGAGAGAAAGCGGGGCATGTAGATCAAGAGACGAGGACAAGACAGAGTTGTACTTTCTGACCAGGTTGTCAGGGTCTGTAGCAGAGCTGAGAGAGGAGAGGGAGGAGTGTAAAGTGGACTCAAAGTCAGGTAAGTGAATAGAGCGCAGGTTTCTGCAGAACCGGGGGGTAGATGGAGGTGGGGAAGGGGAGAAGCGAGATAAAGAGAATGAGATGAGATGATGGTCAGAGAGAGGAAAAGGGGAAATGGAGAAATCGGAGAGAGAGAAGTTTTTAGTGAAAACCAGGTCTAAGTAGTGGCCATTCTTGTGGGTGCTGGCTGCAGTCCACTGTTGAAGGCCAAAAGAAGAGGTAAGAGAAAGAAAGCGGGAAGCCCAAGAGAGAGAGGGGTAATCAATGTGGCAATTGAAGTCCCCAAGGAGAAGAACAGGGGAGTCTGAGGAGAGAAAGAAAGAGAGCCGGGATTCAAAATGAGAGAGAAAGGCAGAAGGGGGATGAGTAGAGGTAGGTGGGCGATAGATGACCGCCACATGAACAGGGAGAGGAGAGAAGATCTGGACAGTGTGAGCCTCAAAGGAGGGAAAAGCAAGAGAGGGGGGAATAGGAAGAGTTCGGTAATGGCAGACAGAGGAGAGCAGGAGCCCCACGCCTCCACCCCTGCCATCAGGGCGCGGAGTGTGGGAGAAGGAAAGGCCACCATAGGAGAGGGCAGCTTCCAGAGCAGAGTCAGACTGAGTGAGCCAGGTCTCAGTTATAGCAAAGAGAAGCAGGGAGTGAGAGAGAAAGAAGTCATGTACAGAGAGGAACTTGTTAGAAAGAGAGCGTGCGTTCCAAAGGGCACAGGAGAAAGGGAGAGAGGAGGGAGGGTGGCAGGGGATGGGTATGAGGTTGGAGGGGTTGACACCAGAAGGAGTAGAAGTTGCATGTGGGAGGCGAGGACGAGAGCAAGTTGAAATAAGACAGGGACCAGGATTGGGAGAGATATCCCCAGAAGCAAGGAGGAGAAGCATGGATAGAAAGAGGATGTGTGAGGAGGATTTGTAGGGGTGTTTTTTAGTGCAGGGGATATTGCTGTGTGGTGTCAGAGGACGCAGGTAAGAAAGGAGTTCATGTGAACTGAGAAGTGGGGAAGGAAGGAGAGATGGAGATATATGAATAGAGTTTGAGACATACTGAGGCTGGTAGAAAGAAGTGCATAATTTGAGAAGAAGTGAAGTCACAGCAAATATAAATGGTAAAGGCAGCATCACAGCAGTAATGATGCAGTCTGGTATTGATGATATCCTCCTTTCCAGCGTAGTTCAAATGCAGGAATCAGGGCCAGATGGGGTGTTCACTTCTTCCTCACTTCTTTTGAACTTCCTTTTAAACTTCAGTTGTTCAGTAGACATGCCACTTATAATGGGCCACTTCCTTTTAAACTTCAGTTGTTCAGTAGACATGCCACTTATAATGGGCCACTTCCTTTTAAACTTCAGTTGTTCAGTAGACATGCCACTTATAATGGGCCACTTGGATATGGGCTGCAAGCAGACTAGCTGTTCTGACTGGGTTTATATAGGCCTAAAAAGTCACCTGACAATGTTGTTCTGTCTGCTTAATTAGCACATCTGAGGCACATTCAAACAAATGGTTTTCTACACAGGGTGTTCCCTGCCTAGGTGGATAACACTATACAATAGATTACACATCTATCTGCATATTTTTTGTCAATATTATTTATATAAAAAGTTATTTTGGTGGAAATATTTGTAATTCTTTTTCACTCTTGGACACCAACAAGTATACTTTAATGCCAACATCAAATTCACATTTACAGTACTACAGCCATTCTATGAAAGGGATAAGTCGCAGTGTAAGAATTAACGTCATGTCACATCTGGTCCTTTTTACTTATTGTCGTTCTTATATAGCCATCCGTGAAAAAAAGCCTTAATATCACATTTTTACTACTTCTCACTGAAATCTCATTTCTACTATAAACAAATATGGCAAAATATATGCATAAAAAATATTTTGGAATGCAACATATTCAGTCTCTAGAATCTAACGAAATTACTTTTTTTTTTTTTTGCGAGGTAAAAACTTTTGAGCTAAACAAATGTTACTGTACTTTGCAAAGGTCAAAAAATGAAATGACATTAAATCCATACACATACAGTAATATAAAAAAAATCTTGAAAGGCCAGAATCATAATAAAAAGAAATAGGCCTTAATTCTGTAAGATCCAATATATTTACTTCAATTGGGTTCTCTGTGGGATACCGCCTGATCGGCAGCATTATATTTTAAAGAATAAGGGTAATAGGCCCATATTTCCTTATTCTTTAATCAGGATTAAGCCGTAAAGCACCTTAAAGTCCATTTGTGTTGGCTGCATGATGAGTGACACCTTACGACTTGGTTCCATTGAGGAAATATGGCTCATAATCCGTCAGTGCATAGTTTACTAGCTAACAAGAAGTTGTTATTTTTAATTGTTTATATGGTGGCACATTTTTCCACAGCAGTAACACAGAGGTGTGGCTAAGTTTCTCTTTTTGTGTTCTTAGGTGCTACATCTGTCGCAACTAGCAAACATTTATTTTTTTATCTTATTATGAGATTCAATGGTTACTGTACCTTACATCTGATTTCAAAACGGTAGTGGCAACCAAAATACAGTATTGCCAACCAGTCAAGATAGCATCGTCAGATTAGCATCAAGTCCTTTTTTTTTTTACTCTGACACAGGTTTAATTGGTTTTCACAGTTTCTTGCGTCTCTATAAAAAATGGGGATTTGGACAACCAGAAATAGACAATTAGCTTGGTTAGCAATACTGAAAAAAATGATTTAATAAATATACTGTTTATTCCAAGTTTGCTGCTGGAAATCAGTATTTATGGCTTTACAATTTACACTGTGTTGTGTCACCTGTATCATCTGCCTTTTATAAAATACTCAGTGGTTTGAGATAATCATTCCTTTTTTGAGTTGTGCTCTAGTACAAAATCACACAGCCAACGTTATTCATATTAAAAAACCAATGGGTAATGCAAAAATAACATTGTTAAATAGAGTAATTCTTCCAAGGCTTTGGTATATGGAAATAGTTATTTATTAGTCTTACATAAAGCAGGAGAAATCTAATAATTAATTATTTCTTTATAAAATGTTTTCCCAGGAAGTAATACATTGAGAGTTGCCTCTCGTTTTCAAGTATGTCCTGGGCACAGAGTTAAGATGACAAATAATACATGGTTACATAAGTGAACATTATATCAGGGGCACGCAAACTTTTTTGCAGCTCTCCCCTGCCTGCTCTCCTCCGTTGTGCGCCACCCCTCCTTACCTCGCGTGCCGTCAAATAATGTTACGTCACGTGACCAGTAAGTAGAGGTTGCAAAGGCCTCGCTCGGTCCCCCGGCATTTCAATTAAATGCCATGGGGAAGAGCGCAGGACTTCTACAACTGCCCGCGACCCCCCAAAAATCTGCATTATATACAAGACATTGCATGCACAGTTAGAGATAATATATATTATAGGCGTATGTAACAGTTACAGACCAGATTAAAATGTGAGACAGCTTTAGTTTTGAAAGAACTTAGACTGGTGGTGGCTGTGAGAGTCTCCGGTAGATTGTTCCAGTTGTGAGGTGCACGGTAAGAGAAGGAGGAGCGGACGGATACTTTGCTGAACCTTGGGACCATGAACAGTCTTTTGGAGTCAGATCTCAGATAACAGTGCTGCATGTGGTAGGGGTGAGGAGCTTGTTCAGATAGACGGTAGCTTGCCAAGTTTGGGGTGCCGAGCCGTATACTATGCCCCCATAGTCGATAATTGGCATTAGCATCTGCTGTGCGATACGCTTTCTGACCAGCAGACTTTGGGAGCATTTGTTCCTGTTAAGTACACCTAGTTTGGCATAGGTTTTGGATGTCAGGGTATCAATGTGTATCCCAAATGTTAAATGCGAGTCAAACCATAACCCAAGTATTTAAAAATAGTAACAGGATGTTAGGGTGGTTTTAGTGTTGGTTCTGATCTGGAGCTCAGTCATTGGAAGCTTGAAAAATGTAGCCTTGGTCCCAAATACCATTGTTACAGTTTTGCCAGTGTTTAAAAATACAACTCAACCCCGTTATAGCGAGATCCGCTACAACGCGACACTGCTTATAACGCGGTCTGAGCATGGCTCCCGATTTGAAAACCTCCATTTTTCCGCACGAGGTCTTACTGGCATCTAGATCTCTCTCCTCACTTCATAGGGCTGTGTCCACATGCTCTCCTCGCTGTCCATGTGCTCTCCTCTCTCTCCTGTCTCTCTCCTCTCTCTCTCTCCTCTCTCTCCTCTCTCTCCTCTCTCTCCTCTCTCTCCTCTCTCTCCTCTCTCTCTCTCTCCTCTCTCTCTCTCCTCTCTCTCTCCCTCTGCAGCTGTCGTGTGCGGCGTCTTTTTTTTTTTTTTTAAACATTCAATTCAATTCTTTATTGACTAACGGACACATACACACACCATGTGGGAATTGAACATTAATACATTTTGTATAATACACATGCATGGATTGAACTCAGGACCTTCCATATACTGATACCAATGCCATACCTCTTACCTCTACACCTTGGTGTGACAAGACATACCCTATAAATATATTTATCCTCTACAGCCACAGTGCACAGTGTACTATGTAAATGTTAAATTTATTTCTAGATGTTTGTGACATCACACAGTCCCTATGCCGGTGAAATTTTTACGCGATCCCGGTTATAACGCGGTCTCGGGGTTGTGGACCCCAAGTACCGCGTTATAACGGGGTTCAGCTATAGTTTGTTTTGACCCTCCTACCCCCTTCTCCAGAAGCAATGGGAGTCCTGGACATAAACAGATACTATCCGGCGGCCCAATTATGCCAAATAATGGTATGGAATGCTGACCCGGCAATGTTTTGCTGGGTGGAAATTGAGTCAAACCACTCAAAGAACAGCCCGCTGCCCGACTCTCTGGCTGCCCGGAGAAAAAAAAAACAAGACCAAAGAAGCCCAGAATTAGGCCCAAAGAAATTCACCATGAGCATATGGGCTAAGGTTAAGAGAAAATTTAAACTCACAACAAATGTTTCCCAGTTATACCCCTCTTTAATAATCCAGACTTCCCATCAGATGTAGGATCGGGTCACTTCGATCAGTTCAAGGAGAAAAACATCAGAATGATTGGAGACTTCTTTCACAAAGGGACAATGCTAAGCATACAAGAGATCAGACTGAAATACCAAGCCCCAGATCTACCCCTTTCCCAATACATGCAGACAAGGCACTTCCTGCTATCTACCCTAAAAGAGCCGGGAGTGCCAGCACTCCCCAAATTCGAATCTTTGCAAAGACGCAGAATATAAGAAGGGTTTAATAACAAAGATCTACGCAGGGATTGAGGATGCAGGGAACACCCCAGACCATAGATATATGCTTAAATGGGCAAAGGATCTAGGGATCAAAATTGACAGAGAGGACTGGTAGGACATATGGGACAATGCGGCCAAAACCTCCATCTGCACAGTCACAAAAGAAAATATATACAAAATAATCTACCAATGGTACCTCACAACATCGAGACTGAAGCAGATCTTCCTAGAAATCTCTGATCAATACTGGAGGGCCTGCGGACAGATCGGAGATATGGTTCACATAAGGTGGAGCTGTCCGGCAATCCAAATACTGTATACTGGGGGATGATATAAGAAATTATCAGAGAAACAACTTGTCTAGCAATCCCACTTGATCCCCTGTATACATAGTAGCCAAACTAATCAAGGAAGCTGACTTCTCGACCAAACGCCTGATCTCACATATCCTGACTGCTGCCAGATGCGCAGTAGCGGCAGCCTGGAAGAACCAGTCACCGCCCACAAGAGCAATGGTGACAAATAGAATTGGGAAAGTGATGCTGATGGAAAGACTCTCGGCCTTTCTCAGGCATTCAACCGCCAAATTCTACAAGATCTGGGAACCAGAGAGGCTAGGGCTGTGTGCATATAAAATTGTGTCATTTGCATACATGTGTATTGAAGCTCCCTTACAAGCTGTAGGAAGATCATTGATGGACACTGAGAAGAGTAGGGGCCCCGGAACAGAGCCTTGTGGGACAACACAGGTGATATCCAAGGGGTTGGAGTTAGAGCCTGAGATAGACACATGTTGGGATCTACATGATAGGTAGGAATTAAACCAGTTTAAAGCATGCGTCCCTATTCCAGAGCACTGGAATTTGTTAAGCAAGATAACATGATCAACAGTATCAAAAGCCTTTGCAAAATCTAGGAATATTGCACCAGTGAGTTGTCCCAGTTCTATTCCACAGTGGATTTCATTGCAAACTTATAGCAGGGTAGTTACCGTGGAGTGTTTGGGGCGAAAGTCAGATTGGAATTGGCTAGGGAAATTTGTCTTGGTATAGTAATCACTTAATTGGGAGTGAACACATTTTTCCCATGACTTTGGATAGTATTGGGAGAAGAGAGGGACACTTCTGGCAGTTTTCCAGGTCTTAGGGATATGGCCTGCAGCCAGAATAGAGTTGATTATGGAAGCAATTGGTTTGGCAATGGATGGGGCACCAAGTCTTAGGAACTTAGATTGCAGTAAATCAGGTCCACATTGGCTGCTTAGTTTTAATTTGAGGAGCACTTGTGTAATCTCCTCTTTGGATACTGGGACAAATTGAAAATTGTGGGCAGTGCTGGGAGGGGGTGGGGCTGTAGGCATACTATCAGAATAAGGTTAATGTTTGTGGTTTGGGTTGCATATCACTAATAAGTTAGTAGCACACCCCACAGAGTAATCATTGAATGCATTTACAATTATGCTTTTTTGACTATATGAAAAGATTAAATTTAAAAAATGGCAAAATATTTAAAACTGTTGAATTTCCCCTTGTTCTTTGGATACATTTGTTTTCCACTACATTGATCAATCTGCAGAGAATCTGGCAAAACATTTGTATAAATCCACTATATTTTCTGTTGTGATTCTTGAAAATGGAAAATGGTCCAAGCACACAGACGGAATAGTGGATGAATCTGATTTCTTTATTACACTTGCCACAAGATTTTGTGTGGGTGTTTTTGAGAAATGGGTGAATAATGCAAAAATATGTACTGTCTTTCTCATCATGGAAATAATGCGGTGGGAAATGTTCTTTTCTCAGTTGCTTGGTTGCTCACAGTAATCTGTCTGCTTCTCTGAGGCCCCCTTGTGTTTTCAGAAACAAAAGCAAACTATTTCACATTGTGTTTCAGGATATATAAAAAAAATATCTCCATGTTTACATTGTCCATTAGTTATTTGTTATAATGTGTCAAGGTTTGCCTCACTTTATTGAAAATAATATTAAACAAACATGCAAAGCTTGATCAAGTCACAGATTGTATCTCACTGTTTGTTTTAATTTCAAGAATTCTCCCACTGCTGTTGCTACAACTGTATATCTAGATATAGATCCAATAAAGTAGGCAGCATAAGCAACAAACTACAGGTGCGCCGACAAGTACTGTAGTCTAAAACTTGCCTTAAACTTGCCTTGGAAAATCTGGGGCTATCACCAACCCAGATACATGCTGGGTACATGCTGCAAACATTTCAGTGACATTTCTTCAGACTAATGGCCCATCGGATTAACCCAGCAGGGGTCCCTGGCAGTCCCATTCAGTTGAATGGGACTGCCAGGGACCCCCACTGTTAATTCGATGGGCCATTAGTCTGTCTGCAGAAATGTTGCAGCATGTACCCAGCATGTACCTGGGTCTTGTTGGTGATTGCCCCAGATTTGTTTTAGAATACTCGTCGGCACTACAGTAAATACAAAAAAAAAAACCACCGATGTATCAAAGATGAAAGCTGTTTGAGCTCAATGGCAGTCAATTGAAGTAAACCCCAGAGTCCATAGGGAAAGAGGAAACAACACAAGGAGTTTTATACAACCAAAGCCAGCAAGCAATCCATGGATGGAAATCCCAACTTGCCTACTTCAAGATTGTATCAGTACATTCATTATTTCAAGTGCTTACATTTTTTTTAAAACATACAATATTTTTGATCTAAGTGCATCCACTTGTATTTTTGTTCCGATTCCTTTTGTTAAAAGTACCTATTTGGTATTTAACAAAAAGCTCAGAATTGGGTGAGTAAAAGCCACATCCTCCCCCTGACATCCATGCTTCTCTGAAACTCACCACCCACTAGTGCTAAATTATTGACAGTTAAGAATATACTGTAGTGCCGACGAGTATTCTAAAACAAAACTGGGGCAATCACCAACAAGACCCAGGTACATCCTGGGTATATGCTGCAACATTTCAGTAACATTTCTGCAGACAGACTAATGGCCCGTCGGATTAACAGCGGGGGTCCCTGGCAGTCTCATTCAAACTGAACGGGACTGCCAGGGACCCCTGCTGTGTTAATCCGATGGGCCATTAGTCTCTGCAGAAATGTCACTGAAATGTATGCAGCATGTACCCAGCATGTACCTGGATCTTGTTGGTTATAGCCCCAGATTTTCCAAGGCAAGTTTAAGGCAGTGTGTGTGTGTTTATATATATATATATGTGTGTGTGTGTGTGTGTGTGTGTGTGTGTGTGTGTGTGTGTGTGTGTGTGTGTGTGTGTGTGTGTGTGTGTATAATATATATATATATATATATATATATATATATATATATATATATATATATATATATATATATATATATATATATAGCGCAAATGGAAATATTACTGTATGCTCATTTGCATGTCTTAGACAGATCTGCAACCCCGTCTTTCACCATTATCACACAGCACTTCCACTGCAGCAAGGGATTCTGGGAAATGACATGCAAATGAGCACACAGTGCCACCTTTTGCTACAAAACCATTTTTAACATGGTCGAAGCAATTAAGGTCGAAACAGCTGTCTGTGGGTGGGTTTACTGGCTATGCATCTTAACCCTGGCTGTGCTCAAAGCTGTGACCATGCAGCAAGCTTAAGCCTATAGGGAGCCATGTTAAAAATGGTTTTGAAGCAAAAGGTGGCACTGTGTGCTCATTTGCATGTCATTTCCCAGAATCCCTTGCTGCAGTGGAAGTGCTGTGTGCTGGGTGATAATGGTGAAAGGAGGGGTTGCAGACCTGCCTAAGACATGCAAATGAGCATACTGTACAGTAATATTTCCATTTGCTATATGCTTTGCTGTGGAGGGTTTTTGTCACTTTTTTTTACCCACCATAACTTAACTAAGTGTATGTATATATATATATATATATATATATATATATATATATATATATATATATATATATATATATATATATATATATATATATATATATACTGTATATATATATATATATATATATATATATATATATATATATATACTGTATATATATATATATATATATACTGTATATATATATGTGTGTGTGTGTGTGTGTGTATGTAGCAGGGTCCTCCCTGGTCCCCCTTACCCTCGCTGCTGCGGGGGCTCCCGGCGGCCTCGGAGGCAGGGCGCCGCCATCTTGGTTGTGTCGCGGAGGTTCGCGCATGCGCAGTAGTGACACGGCGGCCATGTTGGTAAAGGAGAAGTGGCAGCAGAGGTGCTCCGTAGTGCAGGGACAGCCCACAGTCGCACATGTGCAGTTAGGGCGATGCAGCGGCCATTACAATGTTGCGCAGGCTCAGCGGACAGTAGTGGCAGCCATTACAGATCGCGCACGCGGCCCCAATAGGAAAGAGGGCCATGGAGGACTACAGCCCCCAGAATGCTTAGAGGCAGACAGGCCACCTGACACCAGGGAGCCAATAAGGCTTACAGCTTTCCCTGAGAGGAAAGATACCTTGTTGTGTGCTGCAGTGAGGAAGCAGAAGAAGCTGGGACACAGACAGGGGA
>NC_134486.1:283339273-283371773 GCF_040206685.1 Ascaphus truei | reverse complement strand
ATCTGCACGCTTTAGATTTGCCCCTCCCTACTATATATACCCCTGTTCTGGTTTTTAATAGCTAGTAGTTTCATTATTAGTCATGTTGACACTTTTATTCTTCCTGACGGTGCCGGCGATCGCGGTGTTGTGCCCGATGTTTATAATTACTAATGCGCATGCGCAAGCTGTCCGCTGGCATTTGAGGTTGCCAGAGTTACTAGAGACGCGATCTGTGTCCTGATTCAGCACACAGCTGCGTCTTCTGCAATGGCTCCCCAGCTTACAGCATGTATTGACGCGCATGCGCAGTGGGTTATGCGCTGTGGACACCGGCTCTAGTCGTCAGGTGATGACGTCAGAACGGGCCGTTCTGATTGTAGCATTGAATTCCATCCGGTTGCAGGTCTGGAGGGAATGACTCCTGTACAGGTATTGGTTAGGTGTATGGGACAGACAGGTGAGGTGCATCTTGATACTGATTGGGTGATGGTGATTGGTGTATTTTGTTTGTGGTGCACTCTGGGTGGGGGTATATATGTTGGTCACTCACACTTGGTGTTTGCACGGCCCTGAGGAAGGTCTCCCTGTGGGTCCGAAACGTTGGCTTTCGTGTAACTGTTTGTTTTTTGAATACAATTACCTTTTGGATTACTCCTTGCTGTATGCTGTCTCTTTCACCGGTTCTTGGACTGGTAACTATGCTGTGTGTTCTCCTATGGACTAGCATCTGCCTTATATTTTACACCAATGTGCTGACTGTCTCTGCGATACATATATATATATATATATATATATATATATCTACTATATATTTCTGAAAGCACTGTATGTTTGTCTGCATAGCCTCTGTCCCTCAGGCCAATGAGATTGCTCCCTTGGGCCGCCCGCCCCCCGCACACCTCTCATTGGCCTGAGGCGGAGTGACGGCCTAAAGGAGAGAGACACACACACACACTCTCCCCCTCTGTCCCGTCCCCCCCACTGTCCCCCCCATCATGTGCGCCACCCTGCACCGGCTCCGGACGGAGGGGAGCGCGGCCCTCCTACCCCAGCCGCCAACGTTCCCTTACCTCCCCGGCGAGCTTATGGCGCCAGTGACTCACCTATTTCAGCCGCGCAGCCCTCGCGCCTCAGGCCCCAGGCCCACACAGGAACACAAGGCCCCAGGCCCACACAGGGCGCTTCCTGCCGCCGCCTGCACATGCCTCA
Source organism: Ascaphus truei (assembly GCF_040206685.1). Taxonomy (NCBI): domain Eukaryota; kingdom Metazoa; phylum Chordata; class Amphibia; order Anura; family Ascaphidae; genus Ascaphus; species Ascaphus truei. The sequence goes on along the minus strand of NC_134486.1, from coordinate 283,370,582 downwards.
GTCAGCCGGGCGGCACATCGGTGGACCAAGCGATTGCCTGGGGGGGGAGAGCGCGTCGGGGGGAACGGCAAGCCCCGAGTCACGGGGAACGGGGGAGCGAGCCCGAGTCACGGGGAACGGGGGGGGCGAAGAGCGAGCCACGAGTCACGGGGAACGGGGGGGCGAAGAGCAAGCCCCGAGTCATCGGGAAACCAAGAAGGGGGAGCGGTCAGCTGCTGAGCCAGCGGGGGGACGGACGCCCGGACGGGGGGGCATGCGGATACATACATTATGACAATACATATGCCCCCTGCTCCCCACTCCCCTTTCCCCCCCCCACTCCCCATTCCCCCCCCACTCCCCTTTCCCCCCCACACTCCCCTTTCTCCCCCCCCTCCCCTCCCTTCCCCACCACTCCCTTTCTCCCCCCCTCCCCTTCCCCACCCCTCCCCCACCCCTCCCCTCCCCTTCCCCACCCCTCCCCTTTCCCACCCCCTCCCCACCCCCTCCCCTTCCCCACCCCTCCCATTTCCCCCCCTCCCTTTTCCCCCCCCTCCCCTTTCCCCCCCTCCCCTTCCCCACCCCTCCCCTTTCCCTCCCCTTTCACCCCCCCTCCCCTTTCCCCCCCCTTTTCCCCCTCCCCTCCACTCCCCTTTTCCCCCCCCCTCTCCGCTCCCCTTCCCCCCCTCATCGTATTACATTTTATTGCATCTTTCTTTTCAACATTATTATCCAACCTTTACAACAAATAGTCACCTATTGTTCCACCATTTATACATAATACTACCTATTACGCACTTACATCCCGGCCAACGCTGGGTCTCTCAGCTAGTAAATTATATAAGACAGCGCCAGTGATACCATACACCTAAATTGCTGCAACCCTGGTCCTGACTAGCAAGATGCCCCACCCTGCACAGATGCCTGAAAAAAATCACAAATCTGAAGAAAAAAAATAATGTTTTTTTTTTTTTTTTAATAGTCTTTTGAAGTATGGGGGTGGGGGGGCAGAACTGAACCATACTATTTTCAGCTCTGGGGATCACTGGTGCCATATACTTATCTTATATATTATCGTTGTGCCGGTTAACTTTCTTTAAAGATGGCTCCCTGGACCATCTAATACTAAGCTTCGTATTGACCCACGTGTAAGATCCCACATTGTTTCCCTGGGCTCGTGGGGGGAGGGACGATTCCCAGAGAGGTCCCCAGAGCTCCAAATAGCATGGTCCAGTTCAAACACTGTAAGAACCCCACCCTTGAAGAAGTCGGCGCAACAGCTGACGAGACGGCGTAGGTTCGCGTCATCAATGTCCGACAGCTGACTGTGAGAGGAGTGCCTAATCGCATGTGAGGAGTGAGAGCAACTATTTCAGTTATATTGGCGGAACAAAGTGGAAGGCTGCATTTGTCTGTCTGTCTGTCTGTCTGTCTGTCTGGCTGAGTCTGAGTCTGACATCAAGCAGAGACACGAGTCAATATTCAACTTGAACGAATACAGCTGTCTTGGGTGAGTGGGTTATCCAGGAAGTGCAAGTGGAACAGCGTCTCCAGTGTTACCCGGATCAGCATCACATGTTCATCTCCAGCGTCATTTTGTTGGTGTGCTGATAGAGGGACGCGGAGACCCCTGTGGTCTTCGCGGTTACATCCTTTGGTGAGACCATTCCTTAATCCCTTGCCTATGCTATTTGCATACCCCCCATCTCCATCTATAGAGGTCAATATCAGCCTGATTTTTCCACGTTTGCATCCACAATCTATCATCTGACGGGTCAATTACTTCTCCCCATTTGTTGCTCCAGTCATTTGCTACCTATCGAGTGACAATTCCTCCCACATCTCACTGCCTCCTACATTTGCGCTATTGGACATTTTTGGTCACATTTCCCTTCTTTTTTATTTTCACATTGTTTCCCTGGGCTCGTGGGGGGAGGGGGGATTCCCAGGGAGGTCCCCAGAGCTCCAAATAGCATGGTCCAGTTCAAACACTGTAAGAACCCCAAAGCAGCCAGGATTGCTGCTTGGCAGGAAAGTTGGAGAATTAACTATGCATACGTAGACATATACTGTATTTAAAGCAGAACACGTGCAAATTACATTTTGATCCTCCAGTGCACCTTTTTAGATGGTTTACTCACCAGAGAACTCTATCCAGTAGATTCCATAAGCCGCATGTCTCTCAGTCTAAGCTTCATAAAAGGAATGACCACTGCATTAAGGATGGGGTGTAATGTCTGGGTGGCCATGCCCCTCTTCCCCTTACATTCCCACCTTTCTTTCCTGCATGGCTTAGATTCCCCTGGAACTGCTGGGGGGGGTTACAGATTTACCTGGCTTCTGGGGTGGGATTATAAGAGGGAAACAGGAGGCCGTTTACCTTGCGGCTGATGGCGACCCTTTCTTCCCTTTTTTCTTATGGTATTGTGTACCTTAAGGCAGCGGTGCGCAAACTGTGGGGCGCGACTCCCAGGGGGGGCGCGACACTGCCGACGGGGGGCGCGGGGTTTACAGAGGCCCCGCGCGCTTCGCGAAGGCACTTAAATTAAGTGCCGGGGGAGCTGCAGGGACTCTGTAAACCTAACTTACCGTGGCTCCGGCGGCTTCCTCCCTGTGGCGCCATGGCAACGCGGCGTCAAAATGACGCTGCGAGGTCATGTGACGTCACGTTGCTATGGCAACGTGACGTCATTACGCCGGAGCGCGGGTAAGTTGGGGTTGGGGGGGGCGCGGGAGCGAGGGGACAGCCGTCAGGGGGGCGCAGGGAAAAAAGTTTGCGCCCCCCTGCCTTAAGGTTTCCGTATTGCAATTGTTTGTTTGTATTTATGTATTCGAAAAACTATTTAAAAAAAGAAGTTGTTTGTGTGTGTGTGTGTGTGTGTGAGAGAGCCTTTTGTATATCGTCACAGCTACAGGGAATCCGTTACCTAACAGACTGGGCGCAGACTAGCATACAGTCCACTTCAAAAATGATGCTGGGACCTGGCTGGGCCATTGGTTGTGTATCAATGTCTGTTATAATTGCAACAATTCTTCCATTGCTGTTGCTGCTACACACTTATGTGTAGCACAGTGTTGGAGTTTGGATGTCAGACATGTCACAACTCACGTGGTATCTTTATGAGCTTGTGTCAATTTAAAGAGATTGAAAACACTTGAATAAATGACTAGAGAAAGTCACTATAAGCCCTAACAATAGCACTCAGAAGTCATCATACAAAGGTATGTATGGGGTGATAAGCATAAGTGCAATCACTAGGACCAAAAGGGGAGGTATATAACCTCCTGCCACAAACCTACAGGCAGCAGATAAAATCAAAAATAATAAGTTTTTATTAATTCAATGACCGACGCAAATAAACAACTATGGGGAAAATAAACATACACACATACTGGATATTAAAATCCTCACGGAGTCAACGGTGGTGGGCTACTGTCTAGCAACATGCACATGCGTATATACACATGTATTGGAATTTACAATACTTGTATGGAAGGTAGTAGACTGTGCATTGCAAGTGAAAGGAATTACCACATAGATGTAGGTCAATATAGGGTAATAGCTGTGTATCCTGCTATGGTACATCACAAGGCATAACACACTGCAAAATAGTATAAAGATCTCAGCCCCGCGTACAGATGGTAGGCTGCGTGTGACGCGGCCAGCGGGTGTGCGGTCCGAGGGTATATCTAAATACAGTGAGACGCTCAGTATCGTGTATAGGTATGCCTGTGTAGATAGCTCAAGATCCAACCGTCTTAATAGACCTAAGGCCCCTATATTACAGAGCGCAGCAGCGCGTCTCTAAGTCAGTATCATACTACCTTCACTGCATGTTGCTGCCCATACTCGCCGTGCTTCCTGGTGTGCGTCAAGCGTCTGACGTCACCATACCCCGACGTACGTTTCACGTGCTTGGCACGCTTCTTCAGGGGGAGGAGTCACACTCCGTAATGTTAGGGTTGCTGTGTTTTGTAGTGTGGCGGCTGGGAGGAGCAAAAAATTATTACCCAATGGTAAGTTGCGGTTTAGTCCGCCTCCCTGAGTATACAGGCACACAGCTGAATAGCTGTGTCTATGATAAGTACACAAGGATCTGATCCGTTGCGTGAGTCACATATTAATGTGGAACATAGGGTCAAGAAAATGTTAGAAAGCATAATGTGGTACCTATTGGCTCGACTCAGAACTTTCAAGATGTTAACTCATTCGTGGCCAATGTAGGTTGTAGAGAGCAGAGTTCCCAGGGAGTTCCCAGAGATCCCAGGGATCCTTAATTTAAAGAGGCAATCCAAGCATCTTAAAAAAAATCTAATTTTTTTGTTTTAATATACCCAGCCTTTGTTATTGAAAACTAATTACCTAAGCTGCCGATCGATTTGGTTCTTAAGTGATCGATCAGCAAGGTAACATTATCTATTGTTAGTTTGCAGCTCAAACTGCTGAGAATATTGGCAACAAATTATCACAAACAGGAAAATGCTACACAGCTGGATATGTGGGCTAAAACCTGCTATAGAAATCAAAGGATGCTCAGTATATTAAAACTCATAAAAATTACATTAAGAATTTAATTTCAAAATAAAAAAGGTAAGTACAGTATTATCTAATACAACAGGACTGACTTACTTAAAACACACATGGAGGATGTTGCATGCATTGTTCTTTTTAATAGTTTCAAAACAGCCCTGGCCTTATTCTAACATGGATTTGTGGAGCAGGTAGGCCTGCCCTATTCAGTGCTACCCAATGTTTTAAATATTTTGCACACGAAAGCGCATGAGTAAAAGCAGCACTTTAGGCATGCTGTGCTAAGAATAGATTCAAAAAGGGTGTCATATTCTCACACAATGTGAAAAGATAAGACCTTATCTCCTTTCTGTTTGCCTCATAGACAATAAAGGACAATCCTGGGATAGTGGCCAGGAAGCCTCTCAAGAAAACCACATATCGGTTAATGCGTACAGTACAGAAAGATCTCATCTAGCAATGTGTCAACAAATTCACAAGAATATAACATTACAAAGTAAACCTCAGCTAAGCGTTGCAGAAGGCATTCTTGCTGCAAAGCGATTTCTTTTAACTCCTCGTTGTGCACAGGAAGCTGTTCAATTTCATAACAGAATATAGCCTGCTGATGTATGTCTCAAATAGATAAGAAACAAAGTGGGTTCAGTACCAGACTTTTTAAAGGTGCACCTAACATATGTTAAACGTGTATTATTCATTCTTCTTGTGTATCCTTCAAATGCAGGAGACTTGTTAAAATTCCTTCCCTCCTCTCTTCCTTTGTCTCCCCTTACTCCTCCCCCATTTCCCTCTCCTTTCCCCTACCCTCTCCTCCTACCCTCCCCTACCTTCTTCTTTGCACAATCTCTATTTATTTGTTATGTTGTTCCAGTGATATGCTCACCAAAACTGAACTGTTTAAAAAAAAAAGTGGCCTCAATACCTGCAGCAATTACCTTTCCCTATACAACCCATATTGCTGCATCTCCATTGTTTTTGTTACACAGCTTGCCCACTTTGAAGGCAGCTGAAATAATGTCTATGCCTCCTTTGTCTGCAATAGCAAACATGATTGTCCCATTTCTCCTGTATTCTGCCTTAGGGAACTTGGGGCCCAAGTGCATGATTTTGCACATTTTGTCAATCAACTAAATCATGAATCGTGTTCACCCCTCCTGAAGTATCAGGACTGTTGCAGGCCTTTGTGTCATTTGGAAAAAGGCACACTTCCTCTTCCAGGCCATTTGTAATGTCACTAATAATGTAGTGCCGACGGTTATTCTAAAACAAACCAGTGGCAATTACCAAAAAGACCCGGGTACATACTGCAACATTTCAGTGACATTTCTGCAGAGGCTAATGGCCCATCGGATTAACATTAAACTGAATGGGACTGCCAGGGACCCCTGCTGTTTTAATCCGATGGGCCATTAGCCTCTGCAGAAATGTCACTGAAATGTACTTGGCTAGTTTAAGGCAAGTTTTAGAATACTCGTTGGCTCGTCTGTAAATCCATTAAAGTGCACCGATTCCCGGGATATTCCACTGGGCACCTTGGCCTCCTCTGTGTACCAATCTCCTAGTGTGCTATCCTTTCAACCGCCTGCTAACCCAATCCCAGGCATTCCAACTTGTTTAGCAATTATAATTGGCTGTGTAATCCAGACGTTTGTATACTTGGGACGCACGCGCACACGGCCGTGAGCAATGGTGCGGCAGACCAGAGAAAATACAATAAAATTGTATTTTCGCGCTGCTGTCATGCTGCGAGCCAATCACAGCGCGGCCTAACGCTGGGACGTCAGTCACGCCCCCTAACCGCGCGCGTCACCGCTTGCACTCTAGCAACTAAATGCGCAGGCCACGCGCAATGCCGGTCGCGCGCCCGCATGCACAGCAGCGAGAACTATATAACAAGCCTAAGTCTGTGTGACAAAGGAGTCTTTTGGTTGAATCTTTTGATCAAAACATGATTCAAGCCTGCCAACCTCATCAAGGAAGACTCTGTTTAGCAGGTACCTACACTGAAGATATGTAATCTCTTATTGTCCTGTGGACTAAACTTTGTGAAATATGTGAAAATGCCCTGAAGGGGTTAAATAAATGAAGCATATGCTTTTGTGATTTAGTGCAATTAAAAGCTGGCCAACGCCAGTATTACAGTTCCCTTATTATAAAGGTGAACTGTGGGATTCCAACTTTAGCATTCTTTTATGTGGGACCGTGTTAACGCCATTACTGAAATCTGTTTAAGCTGCAAATACTGGTCCACCATGATCTAGAACAGCGGTGTGCGCAAACTGGGTGGGCTCGCCCCCTGAGACTCTGCGTGGGGCTCCCGCGCTTCCCTAAGGCACTTAAATTAAGTGCCGGGGAAGAGGCGAAGGCCTCTGTAAACCTCACTTACCTTGGCTCTGGTGGCTTCTTAGATACGTCGCCATGGCAACTGTGACGTCATGATGCCGGAGGGGAGGGGGGCGCAGAGAGAGGGGAACTGCCGGCAAGGGAGCGCAGGGAAAAAAGTTTGCGCTCCCCTGATCTACAATATATGTTTCCTTATGTTGACTATATATGTTAACTAGGTAATGTTAAACATACAATTTTTTTTTAATAGTATAGCCAATAGTCACATTACAATTTGTATAGTACTGTATTAACAATTTAAGTCTGTTTAATTTACACTGTGTTTCTTGCAGCTTTGCTATAGTGAAATGACATAGCCTTTATATGGTTGCAAATACATTCTTTGGCTTCTGCACTGACTACATTTTCTTTCCATATCGTCAGGATTTTTGAAGATGGACACAGAAAATATATTGATCACCATGTTGCCAGTAGATTTTACTCCCGAGTTCAATAATGTTACACAAATGGATTTGAATGAAGATGAAATAGTGTGTGAAAACTGGAGAGAGATACATCATTTGGTTTTTCATTTGGCAAATGCATGTTTCGCGGTAGGACTGGTTATTCCAACTACTCTGAACCTTCATATGATTTTTCTGCGTGCCATGCTGTGTTTAGGTAAGCCTTGAAATATGTTCTTGCATTTATAAATGTGTAGGGTTTTTTTTGCATTCTGCTGTCTGTAGAGCACATACATCTTACACGTGAGTATGTACAGATCGTCCAATGCCCCCTTTACATAACCACATGCTCATATCGGAATGGGACAACTTGCCTCAACCAATTTGCCGCTGAGAGCTTCTTGCTGCCAAGATAAGTTATTAATGTTAACTTAAGGGGTTAAACTTTTTAGGGTCAGGATTTTAGGGTATGGGCTCAGATTATAAGTAAGGGGTTTAGGTGAAGGGGTTAGGGTTTTAGGGTAAGGGCTAAGGTTTTTAGGGTTAAGATTAAGTTAGCATTAGGAGTTAAGGTTAGAGTTTTAGGGTAAGGGATTAACGGAGTTGGGTAAAGATTTCACTTTGGGGGCTATTTGGGCATGGTTAGGGGGTTAGCTTTGCGGCGAGATGCCCGTCGGCGGTTGATCAGTGGCGGCGAAATGGCTGCAGCGAGTCTTAGATCATGCTCACATACGTCAAGTATCTCCAGTGCCGTGTGAAACAAAAGTATCATCTTTACAAAAGGGGGAGGCAAACCGATACAATTACACAAGAAGAATCATTATTACACACAAGTAATGCATCTATTGCAGATTATTGTGTTAGGTTGACATTCTAGGCTGTTCATACATGGTGGAATCCACAATCTTTAGGAGGCTTATCTGCAGTATTTGACCGTGCAGTTTTAGTGGATAAACATAACGATTTTGGTCTTCATAAACATTTTATTACAGGAAGTGTTTTTCTTTTTTCTTCCATGTATAGTATACACTAGCTGATAAATTTGTGAGTTATTATGAGTGACAAAGAGTGTAAAGATAGGTTAAGCATGTTGAATAAAGATGAAAAGACATGCAATGAATGTTATTATTGAGATATAATTTAATAGTCTATTATAAAAACAGTAGAACAGAATGGAATTTTTTGGTGTCAACGTAACTACTCAGTAGGTGTTCCGTTCACAAAGATGGAGATTCACGATCGTGAGATGAGGTTGATGGTATGGTATACGTATGGTCGTAAAGTGTAGTCTGAGCACATTGAGTTGTGATTGTTATGAAGTGTGACTGCATATGCAGAAGATATAGTTGTTGTTGTAGGTAGTGTGTGCCTAGGGGATTGTGGTCAAAGCACAGTGTGTGGTGTGCAAGGTAGTGTGTGGTGCAGAGGTGTGTGAATGTTTTGAAGGTGACCCCACAGCATGCGTTGTGTGGCGTGTTGAGTAGTCCCAGCACGGCACAGACAATAGCGTGTAGAAAGTGGTGTACACAGTGAAGTAAAATAGCATCATGGTGATGTGTAGAGTGCAGAGACAGTGCAGGAATAGAGAACTGCATGAGGTAGGAAATGTCCCAGTACATTGCAGACAATACCTCATTGCATTACAGTAGGTTTGAAGTGTCACAGTACAGACATGGTAATGACAGCATTCTGAAATGCTCATAGTCCATAGTATGAATTGTTTGTAGGTGTGATTAGCAAATGTGCAGATGTATTTGTAATGTTGCTTTTAGTTATCCAGTTTTCTTGATTGGTAGTGTAATATGTGACCGTATACAGTGAATGGGTGCAGGGGTTATTTTGTGTTGGAACATGCACACACGCCTGAATGGCGTGAGCAGAGTGAATATCAGACATAGTGAATGAGTTAGGTGGGGGGGGGGGAGGGAGGAGGAGAGAGGAGAGTGCGCGGAGGCGCTGATGCCCGTGGGTAGCGTGGCGCCGGGGAGGTTTAGTAGCGATATGAGCGGGGGGGGGAGAGAGAGGTGAGTGGTGTGCGGAGGCCCGTGGGTAGCGGTGTGAGGGGGGGGAGAGAGTGAGGGAGCGGGTGGAAGGGTCAAATCAGTGGCAGTGAGGCAAGGAGCGTGGCTAGCGTTGTGAAAGGAGTGGTCCTGCCAAGTCCAAGTGAGGCCAAGAGTCGCACGCGGTGTAAGGGGGTATGCCCTGCTGTGACGTCAGCCCACCCTCTGGCCAATGAGCTGTGGCTGTCCGTCGGCCAATCACAGGGGGAACAAATACACACACAAACATTATTTCACACATATATATATATAAAGAGAGAGAGAGAGAGATCATATCATCATATTTTCAACTATTCACAGAAATGAGTTCATTGTTGTGAAGTAACCTAATGTGTTTATCAAAAAAATTCTAACCTCTGATCACTGGACAAATCTATTTATTTCCTTATTAAACTCCAGAACACCATTTGCTACGGTATAATGGCCACAAAACTCCAATGACGTTTCCATTCCCCAAAGCATTATAAAGTATATGCATAAAATGCCACTTGGCTTTGATGAACTTTGATACAGGGAATGGTGTCAACAAATGGCACAGAGCCATCAATACCAAGTTTTATACAAAAAGGAAGTAAAAGCAGAATATCCATCTTCATTTAATTAAATCTGTCAGTCTGTTTGATGGTAGCGCAGTGACATTGCGTTCCCAGCTTTTCAAATTGTGGGATGAAAAATATGAATAAGTCAGGAATTTAATATAGGCTGGAATAAATGTCAGGGCTTGACACAGGATTTGTGGTTTTCTAGATCTCTTGGAGAAATGTGAGTCATATATCATACAATAGTTTACAACTGACATTTTTCTTTGTTGATATTTAGAAATATGACAGCTTAGAATGATTGGCAATGCTTAATTAAAAAATCAGGCCATCAATGTTTTTTGACTAGCTATTAAAATAATTATACACCCATCAAATACAATTTGTATCATTCCATGCTGGGGGATTTCATTCGAAAACCGATTATTTCCCCACTTTGGGGGTCTGACACTTGCTTAACTCCTTTGCTGCCTTTTGGATAGCTAAGGAGTGACTTGGTTACGGCAGAGATGTTAAAACTAGTCACTGTTTTTGCACTTTAATTTAAAATCATGATTGAAAATAATAAACAAATAAGCTCCAATATCATTACCTTGACTTGAAACTGTGAATAGCTAAATCAATTACGCGCGGTATTGCACTTGTCATTGTTTGTTTGTTTTTTTTAAGAAATCCCACTACATTTTCTTGAACTTTTTTTTTTTTTTTTTTTACTGAATTGGTACTGGGGGCCTTACAAGAGCTGAACCATACTATACTTATCTCCGGTTCCAGAAATATTTACCTTTTTTTCTATAGCAGTGTTTCTGGTGCATTTTGGGCAATCAATATGGCCGCCATCCAAGCCTCATTCCCGATTGAGTATGACATCCCAGCTTTCTATTGGACAACCGCATCTTTGATTCTGCTTTCATTTTACCAGCGCATAGAAAGTTAAATATCTCGGGAACCAGTAGATAGTAAAGCGTCCTATGATCTCTTATTTGTATTCCGTAGCGCAGCACAATGTGAGAAGGATGATATTTACATTGTATGACGAAGAGTAGATATAAGATGAGATAAACTGGGACAATAGGAAGGAGGTTCTCTGCCGTAAGTAACTTATAATCTAAGAAGGTGGGGAACGGAGACAAAAGGAATTGTGTGTGTGGGGGGAGTTTATCAGCATTGATTTAGCTGTCAGACCGTAGAGACGAGTGGTGTTGTGTAGGTGTCTTGAAGTTAGTTTGTAGGTGTTTTTAAGTTGACTCCTCTGAAGGGTATTGGGAGCCAATATACTGATTTCCATAGTGGGACAGCAGCAGAATGGGACCAGCACCACTCGCCACCGGTTGCCTCGCCACCGATCACATCGCTGCCATCCGCCATTTTTAAATGTCCTCAGACTCAATGCAATGCAAGAAATGAAAAAATGTGTCCTGGCTGGGTGCACGCATGGGCGTGCTCACAAATGCCAGCGGAGAAGTGGCGGTGGCTGGGGAGATGTGCCCTGTGGCTGGCGACATTCTCTGAGGACATTTAAAAATGGCGGGTGGTGACTGGCGGTGAGTTGTCCTGGTAGTGGAGCGCCAGTAGTAATTTGGTCGCTGCCAACATAGCTTGGGCTGTACAAGGGACTGTCGACAGGCAGGGCGAAAAACTAGAAGCAGGTTGAAATAGTCCCGTCGGGACATAATGAGTGAATAATAATTTTGGTGATTGTGCAGTGAGAGAGGGCAGTATTTTAGCAATATTGTAGAGGTGCAAATGACATGATTTGGTGAGTTATTGAATATGTGGGATAAAGGTGAAGGAGGAGTAAAAAATGAAAACATCTGGCTTGGGGTATCGAGAGGACAGTGTAGTCTGTTCTTGCAAGTGAGATATCGGGTACAGGTGTGGAGTTTGGACTAAATGTGAAGTTCTGTATTTGCCATGTTGAGTTCGAGATAGTGACAGGACATCCATGAGAAGATCGCAGAAAGTTGGTGGCATGAGAGAATAGGAGAGGAAGTGGAGAGAGTAGCATTGGCATTGAGGCTATATAAACAGAGAAGATGGCAGGTCCTAGAACAGAGCCCTGGGGTATGCCAACAGTGAGAGAGTAAAGAGGAGGATGAGCTGGCTAAAGAAACACTGAAGAAGTGGTCAGATATTTACGTGCGTTAAACCAGAAGAGGCAGGGTGTGCAGAATAAGGGGATGGGTTAGGGCAGATCCACTCTGAGGATAGGGAGCCTCCTATTCTAATATCCTAAAAATATTTATTTGATTGCTGCTGAACATGAACTAGGTGCAACCAATCAAAACCATCATTATTGGTGTGCGAATTAAATTGATTGTGCTACATTGACAATTGGTAAACCTTTTTCTTTTGCATACATTTCTTAAGACATTTGCCAGTGCGCTTGTAAAGAAAATCCGGACGCCGGGGGGGAGGAGAGGGTGAGGAGAGGGGGAGCACGGCGCTTACAGAGGCCCTGCGCTCTTCCCCTCAACATTTAAATGAAATGCTCGGGGAGCGTGCGAGGCCTCTGTAACTCCCTCTTATCTGGTCTCCGGTGGCTTCTGGTGACGCGTCGCCATGACACCGTGGGGTCAAATGGCCACGCAATGTCACATGACGTTATTATGTCAGATGACACCGGAGAAAAGATGATGGGGGGGGGGAGAGCAGGCGGGGGGGGGGAGGGGGTGCAGATAAAAAAGTTTGTGCACCCCTGGACTAGTGGACCCTCGTTGGCTTGAATCAAAATGCTTTTGTGGCATAGAGCAGAGATTCCCAAATCCAGTCCTCACGGACTCCTCACAGTGCAGGGTTTAAAGCTGTCCTCTCATTAGCACACGTGGCCCAATCATTTTCACTGAACCACTTGTGCTCAAACAGCGGTCCTTGTGGACTGGAATTGGGAACCTCTGCCATAGAGCGTCCGTTTTTAAAACTTTAATACATGTGGTGCATTTTGCAAATGGGAAAGAGTTAGCAATATTTTGTCAAAGTATGAGTTATCTAACTATCTTCTTTTTCTGCAGGGTGTGCTTTCTTTATCCTTTGGGCAGCTCTCTTTCGATGTGCTTTGGACATTTTGATATGGAACGCTGTCTTTCTTGGTCTCAATTGTATGCATTTTACTTACCTGGTATTTAAAAAAAGACCCGTAAGTACAGTTTATGATTTTTTGTTTTCTAGGGAATGTTATCAAACAAACTTCCAAATCATTGCCGAATGTATTGCTAATGGTATTCTGGTTTTCACAATTTTCCCTTTAAGGCAAAAATCTTCCTGTCGTATTTTTATTTTATTTTTAGGCTGAGTCCATAGACGGACAGGCCGTGCTGAGGCGTCCTTGAGAGGGGGCTCACGCGAGCGTCCGCAGGCGTGCTGACGAGATGGAGGTTTCAGCCGAGTGCCAAGCTGTTTTTCGGCTGAAAACCTCCAATCATAGCACAGCAGCGTCAACGTCACGGCGCTGTGACGTCGGCGCCGTGACATCGACGTCAGTGCGTCGCGGGCGATTGGCCCAGCGACGTCACTGCCCCGCCTCCAACCACCTCCCCCCGGCTCCCTTCGCGCACGCTGGCTCGCCTGCAAGTCCGTGCAATCGCGCTGACTGAAGCAGGCGAGCCTCAGCGTTAGCGCGCCTCTGCTCTCCCCATCTCTATGGCCCGGGCTGTAGGTTTGAAAAACAAACACAACTTCCTTCTTCCATTGCTTTCTTTCTTTTCTCACCCCTCTCCTATCTTTTTATTCCATTTCTAGAATGTCTCTGCACCTCTGAGCTGTCCATAGTTTGGCTTTCCTGTTTATTTTACTAATATACACTTTCTTCTATTTATTGTGTCTGTTCCTTGTGTCTTTTTTTCTTCTTCCTTTTTCTCCTCCCTAGTTGTTCTTTTGAAGGCCTTGTGAGAAGTAAGAAATGTCGGGCCCTGATTTAGAAGCACAGCACACAGGTTAAGGCCTCGGGCATGGTCAGCGCTTAGGCGCTGACCCGTGCTGAGGCGCGCTTACGCTTACCAGTGAGCCCCTGCAGCCGCAATGAGAGCGGCTTTAGCAGGGGCTCGCGCACGCTTCCGCAAGCGTGCGGAAGCGTGGGTCTTAGAAAAAATTTCCTTTCAAGCGCTCACGGGAGCGCAGGTAATACATGCATGCATACATAGATGTCCAGTATTACCTCTAATTTCTTTTACAGGACGGTACTTTTCAATATTGGACACCTGGCAACCCCAAGTCCCTCACTAGGAAAGTAGATGGGTCTCAGTCTGCACAGAGAGAAATTTCCTGCTGATATTCAAGAACATTTCTTGCGTTTCCTGTAGTGATGATGCTACAGTACACACATGTTTCAAATTATAAACTAGTCAAAAATTTATAGAAACAGGCAACTGATCCATAACGCGACAGGAAGGGAACAGAAGCGTTAACTGACCTCTACTTTGTTTTATTACATTCAGTAGAATAAATGCATCAATAAAATCTGTCACTTGGCATTCAACTAGAATCTGCAACACCAATAACAGCACATTTATCACCAATACATTCCTTAACTATTTTACATGGCCTGCAAAGGAATAGCAGAAATAGAAAAAAAATCTTGTGCACTCAAACTATAGGTTACAGGTGTCCAATGACTTATCTGACCAGTGCTCTCATCTCAAGGGGGCCCCACCTGTAAGGTCCAAATACATGCTGTATATGTAGGAAATACAACGGGCACTTTGGGTTTGCTGTAAAATATTATTTTATTGTGCCATTTACCTTCCTTTTTTGTACATACTGTATGTTATTTTGAAAAAAGGTTTAATTCTGAGGGAGATCACAACATGGGCACAATTTCTGTTATGTCATCTTAAGTGCCTGTGAGACGTCATATTTGAAATAAATCATTCATTTAGCATGTTACGGTAAGCAAAGTAACATGTAGTTTTACTTCAGTGTCCTTACAGTCCTCTCCTCACGTCAACATTGAATTGGGATGTCGTGTATAAAATGTAAATCTTTGCTCTACTTTTCGGCTTTGGCTTTAGAAAAGTTCTAATATAAAACAATACAAACAACAGTAAATAGGGCAGAAAGAAAAAGTAAGGACAATAAAAACACCAATGACATAAGCAACTTGTATTGACGTTTCTGCAAAGTGAAGGCACTGAGACCATGTAATGCAGTATTAGCCATTAATTACTAGGCAATGCTAAACCATAAGCTACCTTAGCTGTATGGCTTGTAAAATGTCATGTGGCTTACAGTAGTACCTACTGTATGTCTTTAATTGTTTGCTTAACAGTGATTTAATGATTTCAAATAATGTTAGAAATGTTTGCTTTAGAGCAGTATTTCAGTTGTATGAGTTCCCTTGGACTGGGTGACCAGCATTGGGCAGTAGGATTGCTTTTCCTAGTTTTCATTATTTTGGTAATCCGAGGAGATCCCAGATCTGAAAATAATGAAGTTCAGCTCTATATAGGACTCCCAACCCGCCCCCCCCCCTCCGGCTCCCATGCTGTAAAATGGAGGTCAGTCAAGCTGGGTTGCTGCTTTAGTGGGACACTACGTATTTAGTTTAAACTATGATTTATAATCTAATGTAACAATAACAATCCCTTCCTTTTGAAATGTTATTTATAATATGTTGTTATTATTATTATTATTATTATTATTATTATTAAGGATAATCCCACTTCGATATGTAAACATGTGGTGATGTTTAGTGACCTATCCCAGCACATGTAGTTTTATGTTTTCTGGTGTGTTGTCTCCCTGCTCCTAAAATCCGATTTTACGTTTTTTATTCCAGATTAAGATCGAAAAGGAGTTGAAGGGTATCTACCACCGGATGTTTGAGCCACTTCATGTGTCTCCTGAATTATTTCAGAGACTCACTGGGCAGTTCTGTAGCATTCAGACCTTAACAAAGGGCCAGACATACGCCGTGGAGGACAAAACTTCTGTTGATGATCGCTTAAGTATCCTGCTCAAAGGAAAGTATGTATTATGTTCAAATTGCAGGAATTTTATTATGTTTGATACATGTAAAATTAGTGAATTATAATATCTTATTCTTTCGCACAATTGGTTGTTTCACTTCCACAGATTTTATAACATTTTTCTTCGTACTTTGTTTTTTATCACCATTTGCAGATTTTCTTAGAAATTAACTGTATTGATTTATTGTGAAATAATGTAAAAAAAAAATTTTTTTTCAAAGACACAGGGGGAAAAAAGTTCCTTAACTATATAAACTGCTGAATTTATATACAAAGTGTCTTACGATATCTGTTTTATGAAGAGTTTATTCCCTCGTTCAAAATATTTGCTACTGTATGCAGGACCGGATTAAGACCTCTAGAGGCCCTAAACACTGAAAAGGTTACGATGTACCCCAATTTAAAATAAAAACAATACTAAACCATAAAATAAAATTGTATTTTTCGAAATGACATAAAATGTACATGTATGCTGAAATTAAAATAGTTTTTTTTTTGTTTTTTTTTACAATTTCAATAAAAACTGCTTCATTTTCTTTCATTTATACAGAACGCATAAATATTCAGCATTATTACCATTACGGTTTTTAATTTACTAATAAACCAGTATAACACTTACATTTGCTTTGAAAATAATTGCAGTATTGAAAAGTGGGCAAAAGTTTTGTACATACGAAATACTGAATTTTTAAACAAATTCTTAGTATAGGGATTCTAACCTTTCTATGGCTCGTGTCACCGTAACCCATACCGAAATGAGATTAAGCGCGAAATGTGGGGATTGCGCAAAGCCATGCATGCGTTGGCCGCGTAGTAGGGATGCAGCAACGAGCCATAGAGGACTAACATACAAAATGGCGTCGGTCCTGACCTCTATCGGTGAAAATTAGAATGATCTTAGAAACGGCAGATGTTGCAACTATTGTGAGATACAAATCAACACACATTAATTTTCCAAATGTTGCACTTAAAATTTGATTGAAAAAATGCTCAACTTTTTTGGTATATATAATATATAAGAAAAAGCAACAACAAATCAAGTATATATCATTCAGAAAAATATATCAATAATGAAACATAAATTTAATGCAACACATAACCGGATATGATTTCCTCGCATTTTTCCGATCTACGTTAATGGTACACCCCCTGGTTTAGGTGGGGATAAGTTATAATAGAGAACAGAAAGATGGTGAAAGAGTGTATATAGTGGAGTGTAAAAAAATCCAACAATGTTTTTTAATTTATTTTCCTGTGGTGACTACTTGAAATATCAAATTCTTTAAAAAAAATAATTGTTATTTTTTGTGGTGCCCCTGCTTTGCTAGTGCCCCAAGCACGTGCTATTGGGTAATCCGGTCCTGACTGTATGTGCTGTTAGGCCACGGTGGTTGTTTTATACATGCCCAGAGTGGGCTATTTTATATCGACTTCTGAGGATTTTTGTTTCTGCAGCGCAGCGTTTTATATAAGGTAATTCTGAGTATTTTTTTCACCAATTAAAGATAAGCCAGTCTGACATTTGTTATCAACATCATGCTGTGGATTACCCCTAAAAAGAATTTATGAATAATGAATAGCAAATAAAATAATAACAAAAAAAAAATGGATTCATATTTCATACGTGAAATGACTTTCAACTTTTTTGCATTTGTCTTACAATATGGCCAGTGCAAGATTGTTTTCTGCTCAGCTCGATTCATATTATGTGCCACCGTCTTATTCAATACCTTTAAAAACAAATCTTCACTAAGAAGCCGCTGTATACAGCATAACACAGTTTAGAAGCCATTATTCTAGAGCTCACATTCAGTGTTTGAAGCATCTCATGAAGATACATGACTGGCATAAGAAAAAAATATTACACAAATGATTGATTTACATTCCTGTTTTTAATATGAATTTTTAAAATAATTTTATTTCATATAGCGCTTTCCTCCAAATAGGACTCAAAGCCTTTTAACACTTACACTGTAGTACTGATAAAAAGTAGTGGGACTGAGCTTGGGTTGGGGGACATTCAAATCTAATAAATGTATTATTTTTTTTATTACAAGATTGAAGCAGGGAGGGGGTATCCGGAGCTGGACTGCGTTAATTTTAGCTCTGGGGATCCCCTGCTTCCACAGATGCTTATCTCCGTAGGGGTGCCGGTATCTCTGCAGTCAGGGAACTATGTTTCTAACATAATGGCAACGTTAAAATGTCCCGCTTCACGCGAGCCTATAAGAAGCCATGATGTCATCCCTTGCTGCTTCCTATTGGCCCTGCGTGACCGACCATTTAAACTCCACAGAGATACTGGCAGCACCTACTATGGGTGTAAGTATATTGGGAGCAGGGGGTCCCCGGAGCTGAAATTAACACTGTTCAGCTCTGGAGACCCACAGCTTCAATCCTGTAATGAAATATTGCACAGCATGTAATGCTGCTTTAGTCATCTCTATTTTTTTTACAAAACTATTTTTTCAAAACCGTAAAGCACCAGAGTTGTACAATAAAGTATGTGCTCAGGAATAAAAAGAAAATAGAAGGTAGTTTATTAGCATGTTTTTCAATTGTTTCTGACAATAGCAGTTTACAGATGAATGTTCTCTGTGTAATTAAAATGCAGACTAAATTAACTTTGCTGTGATTTTATATTTGCATAAATCTTCTCAGAATGAAGGTTTCCTACCGTGGACATTTTCTTCATAACATTTACCCCAATTCTTTTATTGATTCTCCTGAATTTCGGTCAACGGAGATGAACCGGGGTGAACATTTTCAGGTAACCCTCTAAGACAATTGTTGTACTTGAGTCACTGGTTATAATGATGTAATTGTTTCCACTTAGAATTTTAATATCCCGGGGTGGTTATCTAACCACTTACTGATAATTTTCTTCCATTGCATTTAAAATGAAAAAATAAATGACTGTTTCGGCGGAACGCGTAGGTTCCTGTTTTCCAGAAGAAGCTGGTGGCCATTTTATTCAAACATTGGTCTCTGTTTTCATAAAGAACACCGTCCAGGGACTCCATTAAATATGTAAACCAAAAAAAGACAATGTCCTGAGTACACCACGAGTACTTTGAGGCAAAGGAACATGATTTAAATAATTTTTAAAATGCAATTAAATGAAAAATGAATGTATTTATTTTCACCATTACTGTGGATCAAGCTCCAAAAATGTACATTCTGTGACGGTAGATAAAATTCATTTATTTCATTTATCCACCCCACATTCCCTGATTGTGATGGGATCGTGTCATTTGTGATGTCATTTGTGACATCGTGTATGATCAACTAAGCATTGGGGGGAGTATAGATTTGCGTGTCACCTTAACTTTGAAATTTCCAGAATTTTGAAGGGTTTGGATACAAACCTTTACTACACTTGAACACTTTTTTTTTTTTTTTCAGTTGTATTTCTATGGTTTTATCCTATGGACCATATTTATCAATTGATCACAAGGACTCTTTCATTCATATATTTCACTGTGATGGAAACAAACAAGGAGTGAACTGCGCTCTATAAATTGTGAACAAAGTGGTGTATTCTTACAGTGATAAAGTGATTAAATATATATATAAACCTGTTACTTTGTGAAGGTGTGCAGCTGTATTCGTGGAATGACTCCACAGACCAACCCTTTATAAATCTCCCTTTAAACACCCTTTATTAATCTCCGTTCCCGCCCGCTGCCTCCCTGACCGGCTGAGATCGTGAAGACGCTACCAGATGACGTCATTGACGCGCGCCGGAGTTAGACGTCACACGCCGAGAGATACAGGGTGAGAGCCTGTCTCGCTGGATCAACAGCCGCACAGCAGACGAAATCTACCGGGCTGCTGAAACTGGATGCCGTGAGCCTGCCCCGCTGAAACAACAGCTGTGAAGTAGACGAATTCCACCGGACTACTGCAGCTGGATGTCGGGGTAACACCATATACCACAGCAGCCTTGATCCACCAAAGGAGAGGGGAAGGAGAGAATATCCACCTGATGATTGCCCGTTCCACCCGTGGTTCTGATTGGTAACATGTCCATATACATGTACTGCCAGTAATTATTTTATCTGATGTACGTGCAATACTCACCTGTTTTACCAATATAATTTTATATTCATACTACACTATGAGGTCTTTTGCGCTGTTTCTTTTGTATTTATATATTTCACTGTGAAATTGTTCATAAATACCTTACAATGACATGTTGTAACATTTGTATCAAACAGATACAACCAATTGTGCTGAAGCTTTCCACAAAAACTCACATTGCCAATCTGACCTGAACTGCAAAATTTCAGGCGGATTAGTGAATCTTGGAGCGATTTGAGAAACTGAAAAGGAGGGGGGGGGGGGGTTTATAATGGAAGTCTCGTTCAAGCTTTAGCTATGGATGCGTGTTATCCTCCTCACTCCTTGTGTATCTATATATATGTAACGGGTATTCCCCCCCCCAATCGCAGATCTGATGTGGGTGCAAGGAACATACGGTGTTACCATAGGTGTGGTGCATTACCTGTTGGTTCGCAGGAGGGCTGAGCTTCCGCCACGGGGAACCTGGGGCAATTATACTAGGGGTACTCACTTACAACGATGCAGTGCCTCCACCTGCGATGGCTCCCACCAGAGGGGGAGTGGTTCCTCGCAGGACAATCAATAATACCATACACAGTGAGTTATATATTAACTAATACCATTTACTGGGAACAACATATAACACATCATCACATCAATACCATAACATATCAGAACAGGTGTCCCTCTCTCGAGGAGACACTTACTGCGACGTCCAGCAGGACGCTTCCCCAACACCAGGTGATCCCACCCAGTGTCCAAAGAACCCCACCCAATGTCCCGCACTCTTGCAGAGAGAGGCAATGGGTGACTGCGTAGTCACTATTTATACTAAGGGCCCGTTGGTGCACTTGTGTATTAGATAGTACCTGCCGAGCACTCCCGTGCTCGGATCTCCAACTGGCTTCGCAAAGGATCAGTCGTGTGATGGTTCCGTCTGATCCTACACCGGACTCTTAGCACGCACGGACCGCCAGGGCGATCCCACTCTGGAATAGTCTCTGTGGACCCCAACGTGGGTCCGAACCATTTCACAGGAACCGCAGCGTCCGCTGAGTCCCTAACTAACACTTGGCTCTAACGTGACAGGAACCCTAACCTAGGGCCTGTCCCTGTAGTACAGCAACCTAAAGTGGCTTTGGGGAAAACTCCTAGGGGCCTAACAGGGGTTAATAACCTGCCCCACTCCCCTAACTCTTCCCAGCCCTGACTGTACTTACTAATGCCTAACGAGTCCCAGCGCCTACAGCAGCAAGCTGTAGCTCACTGGATACTGGCAGCCAACGTGCTGTGCAACAAGGTGCCTGCCTGTCAGACCTCACAGCACTAACAGCCGTGACTCTGACAAGGCAGCACTCTACACTAAGGGCAGCGTCCCTATTTTGGGCCTCCCTAAGCACTTACCCACTAAGCTAGTGGGGAGTTGGGGCCTACCTGGGGTGTGGGTACCTATATGGGGCAGGAGCTGCACTCGCTCCCCACACCCTTCCTTCCCTCACAGCTCCCTGACTCCAACTCACTCAACTGATCACTATCAGCGTATGCAGCAACACCCTGCAACTTAACACTAAGTCTGCTGCTGCCTGACTTTCCTTCTGTTCCCCAGCTCCCACTAATGCAAGTGACAGGGTCCCTAACCTGAGGGCTGTCCCTGGCAACACTCACTTCACTGGGGAGCTGAGCTATCTCGGGCCCTGGGAGTGCTGGCCTAGTACAGGGAGTCCCTGACTCCTGTACCCTACCTCCTTCCCTGGGCTGCTCCGGTCTCTGACTGCCTAACGTGGCCTCAGCGCGCGAAATGTAGCCACTTGCTCCCTCTGCAGATCCTTGGCCCTCATTGGCCACACTGATGCACCTGGTGTGCTTGGCCCTAAGCCTCATGGGAGTTGTAGTCCCGAGGCACCTGCAATAATGTTGGGGCCGCGTGCGCGCCTTCCCTGTGCTTACACTAACCCCTAATGGCCGCCACAACATCTCCCTCTCTATCCCTACTCTCGCGCGACTCTCTAAAGGCTGTCTGTATTCCCTACCTACTTCTGCTCATGCGCGACTCTCCTGGCCTGTTCCTACACTAGCGCAATGCCTACCTGACTCGCGGGGCTCCCTTGCACATGCGCGATCACTGCGCATGCGTGAGTGGCCGGGTAATGGCGACGCCCTCTTCGCCAGCCGCCGGGACCTTAGAGACGCGACCGTGGCCTTAGCGACGGTCCGATCGCGTCCCCGGCAACCGGCCCGCTCGCGGAGGCAGAGCACTACTCCCTGCAACGGCCCCCCCCCTTGGGATGGCCGTCGGGTCTGCCGCTGGCCTCCGGCAGTACCCGCCATCGTCCGTGGCCACGGAGGCTCCCAGGGAGGTCGAAGGGGGCAAAGGGTGACCTGGCTACACTCTCCCCCTGGTGAAAAACCCAACGCCCTCGCTTGGGGAACGACATTACTTGGCACAATTTTACACAATGAAAAATTGCATGGCATAATTGGTACACTTAGCAGGTCAACGGTAACATCCCTGAAACATGGCACATCACACCCAGTAATACCCGACGCTAGCTGAGACCATTTGTGGGGTGCCCCTAACTGATCATGTGTGGGTACCTCACTTTTGCGTCCGTGAGCCTCCCCGGGGTGTATCTCTCGGAGAGCACCCTCTGGGATAACAGTCACTGGTTCAGTACTACTTCCTCCCCCTGGTGGAAGGAATAGCAAAGTGTCTTTCAAACCGGTCTTTACCCGGTCATCCACGGCCTGGAAGCAGCAGGCCAGGTGGCCAGGACCTTTCCCGCGGTCCACTACGTGGCGAATGGAGCATTCCTTGTTGGGCTCCAAGGAGAAAATTTTCACTAAATCCTTCGCTACACAGTCCTTGTCCCTACGGACTTGCGAGGCTTCCACTGGGAAGCGAGAAATGAACAATGTCTCTTTTCTCAAAGTCTCTGTTTCACCTGACAGGGGGTAAAGGGTAGATACCTTACCACTACGGTGATTCACGGTGGCCAACAGGTCCTCGGGGACGCTGTCAGTTCCCACCTCAACTGTCTTGGGACCTGCCCACAACACTTCTGGGACAGTCCACTCACTGACTCGAAACTCGGGAGCGTTGGATCCCAGTTCTGGGACCATTTGGATCGGAGCGCACGGGCTCATACTCCGTTCAGAAGCCGTAACTCTGGCCTTTTTCACGGCCACCTCCATCGGAGCCTGTGGGGAGCAAGGGGGTTCCTTACCACTCTGCTGGCTTGCGATGGGTTTCTCTTCAACAGGAACCGTCTCCGGATGTCCTTCCTGTACACTGAGAGTCGCCATGGCTGGGAGCCTCTTCTGCCGCTCCGGCCGCACCACTGCTTGCTGCTGGGGAATATCGATGCGCAGCGGTTCCACAGCAGGGTCCACCGCTGATGCTTCAGCCTCACATGTGTGGTCCGCCGACAGGCGCATCACCACAGCTGGTTGGCTATTGTCTTTCTTCTTCACCTGAACGATATGCGGAGAGTACTGGTCCACTCGTACTGCGGGACAGCTATCTCTTAAGGGGGACACCTCCGCCAGGACGCGATGCCGAGTGGAGCCATTCGCCCTGGTGGCCAGACTTAAGGAGCTACCGTGCTCCGCGGTCACCTGGAGGCTCACACCTGACACCCCTGGGGCAGTCAACCCCTTGTCATCGCTAACAGGTACTGATCCCACGCCTGGGACCGATGGTACCTCTGTAGGCCGGACTGGCCGTTGTAGGGCCCACGGGCCCACAGCACCTGAATACACTGTAACTGAAGTAGGTGATTCTTTGGGCTCAACTTCACTGGTGTGGTCCGCCGGCTGGCGCATCACCACGAGTGGCTGGCGGCTGAATTCACTGAAAGAAGATGGGGGTACAGACACCTTACCCTGTGATTCCTCTGTCTCATTGCTGGGGTGGTTCGCCGGTAGGCGCATCGCCACCGATGGTTCGTCCTTTTCCGTAGCTGGCTGGGCCTCAGTCCTTCCCGCTTGGTTGCAACGGGGGACTAGGGCAGCCTTGTCTGTCAGCTCCTCCACCTCCGTGGTTGAGGTAGAGCAAGTAACAACATCTTCATCTCTGGGTTCTGCCATCTGAGATTCCTGCTTGGGATCTGGGACTGTAGACTGCAGCAGCACAGTCTTTAGAAACTGTGCCCCGCAGCCGGCACACTTGGGGCCCCAGGTCTGTTTGCCACCTGGGAAGTCACACTGATTACAAACACATCTTATACACCCCTCGTCCTCCACCACGGCCACCCGATATTCTATTGGTAGCCTAAAATGGTTAAAGTCCATACCACCAGATAGATTCAAGTCCTTTTGTAGGCACGGGCACACAAGAAAAGATATTTTCCCTCCTTTTGACCGCCATGCTCCATATAATTGAGGGTGTGTTTCTCTGCATTCTGTACTGTCTGTAATGGGAACAGCAGTTACTGCTGGCTGTTCACTTTGCTTGCTCCCCCTGGTGGAATGTAAAGGAAGGGCCCGCTCTATCACTGATTGGCTTTGGCTCTGCACTGAGTCACTCATATTGCGGGGCCGGAGCTCTGGTTTTCCCGCCAGTCCCGGGCGGATTTCTGCAACATAATTTAGTGCAGGCTTGCAGTCAGCAGCACATGTGCTCTCCTGATTTGGCGGGAGACGCCATTTTAGGTGTGACTCCCTTGATGAGGGAGCCTCCATTTTGATCACAGTTCTGGTAATCTCACTAAGGCTCTCTGAGTATACAAGAGGGTAGCCTTCTGGTGGGGCCTCTGGGAAATGCAAGATCAGAGGGACATTTTCCCGGTATATTTCCTGATTCGTTAATAGCCATAGTCTACAACACTGGTCAGTGGGGTCGTACCGGTGCTCTATCCTCTTCCACCCTTGGTCTAAGCCCAGGAGTCTCCCTAGGGCCTCACAAATTTCTTTCAACTTCACTGCACTACTGGGAACATCCCCTACTACTAGCACATGTCGCAGGGATACTTCTGTCCTCTTGGTTCGTTCGTGGGCCTCATGGCTTGCGGGCCCAAACATGGTGAAAAATATAAATTGGACAATTTGGAAAAAATGAAAACAGGGCACCCCAGGTCTATCGCAGCAGTGCCTCCAAATGTAACGGGTATTCCCCCCCCCCCAATCGCAGATCTGATGTGGGTGCAAGGAACATACGGTGTTACCATAGGTGTGGTGCATTACCTGTTGGTTCGCAGGAGGGTTGAGCTTCCGCCACGGGGAACCTGGGGCAATTATACTAGGGGTACTCACTTACAACGATGCAGCGCCTCCACCTGCGATGGCTCCCACCAGAGGGGGAGTGGTTCCTCGCAGGACAATCAATAATACCATACACAGTGAGTTATATATTAACTAATACCATTTACTGGGAACAACATATAACACATCATCACATCAATACCATAACATATCAGAACAGGTGTCCCTCTCTCGAGGAGACACTTACTGCGACGTCCAGCAGGACGCTTCCCCAACACCAGGTGATCCCACCCAGTGTCCAAAGAACACCACCCAATGTCCCGCACTCTTGCAGAGAGAGGCAATGGGTGACTGCGCAGTCACTATTTATACTAAGGGCCCGTTGGTGCACTTGTGTATTAGATAGTACCTGCCGAGCACTCCCGTGCTCGGATCTCCAACTGGCTTCGCAAAGGATCAGTCGTGTGATGGTTCTGTCTGATCCTACACCGAACTCTTAGCACACACGGACCGCCAGGGCGATCCCACTCTGGAATAGTCTCTGTGGACCCCAACGTGGGTCCGAACCGCTTCACAGGAACCGCAGCGTCCGCTGAGTCCCTAACTAACACTTGGCTCTAACGTGACAGGAACCCTAACCTAGGGCCTGTCCCTGTAGTACAGCAACCTAAAGTGGCTTTGGGGAAAACTCCTAGGGGCCTAACAGGGGTTAATAACCTGCCCCACTCCCCTAACTCTTCCCAGCCCTGACTGTACTTACTAATGCCTAACGAGTCCCAGTGCCTACAGCAGCAAGCTGTAGCTCACTGGATGCTGGCAGCCAACGTGCTGCACAAGAAGGTGCCTGCCTGTCAGACCTCACAGCACTAACAGCCGTGACTCTGACAAGGCAGCACTCTACACTAAGGGCAGCGTCCCTATTTTGGGCCTCCCTAAGCACTTACCCACTAAGCTAGTGGGGAGTTGGGGCCTACCTGGGGTGTGGGTACCTATATGGGGCAGGAGCTGCACTCGCTCCCCGCACCCTTCCTTCCCTCACAGCTCCCTGACTCCAACTCACTCAACTGATCACTATCAGCGTATGCAGCAACACCCTGCAACTTAACACTAAGTCTGCTGCTGCCTGACTTTCCTTCTGTTCCCCAGCTCCCACTAATGCAAGTGACAGGGTCCCTAACCTGAGGGCTGTCCCTGGCAACACTCACTTCACTGGGGAGCTGAGCTATCTCGGGCCCTGGGAGTGCTGGCCTAGTACAGGGAGTCCCTGACTCCTGTACCCTACCTCCTTCCCTGGGCTGCTCCGGTCTCTGACTGCCTAACGTGGCCTCAGCGCGCAAAATGTATCCACTTGCTCCCTCTGCAGATCCTTGGCCCTCATTGACCACACTGATGCACCTGGTGTGCTTGGCCCTAAGCCTCATGGGAGTTGTAGTCCCGAGGCACCTGCAATAACGTTGGGGCCGCGTGCGCGCCTTCCCTGTGCTTACACTAACCCCTAATGGCCGCCACAACATCTCCCTCTCTATCCCTACTCTCACGCGACTCTCTAAAGGCTGGCTGTATTCCCTACCTACTTCTGCGCATGCGCGACTCTCCTGGCCTGTTCCTACACTAGCGCAATGCCTACCTGACTCGCGGGGCTCCCTTGCGCATGCGCGATCACTGCGCATGCGCGAGTGGCCGGGTAATGGCGGCGCCATCTTCGCTGGCCGCCGGGACCTTAGAGACGCGACCGCGGCCTTAGCGACGGTCCGATCGCGTCCCCGGCAACCGGCCCGCTCGCGGAGGCAGAGCACTACTCCCTGCAACGGCCCCCACCCTTGGGATGGCCGTCGGGTCTGCCGCTGGCCTCCAGCAGTACCCGCCATCGTCCGTGGCCACGGAGGCTCCCAGGGAAGTCGAAGGGGGCAAAGGGTGACCTGGCTACATATATATTTTTGAAAACGTTGTATGTACTGTCCCAAAGGCCAATCTGATTGGTCAGTTGGTCTGTCACTCACCCTCTGGCCAATCAGATTGGTCCGTGGACCAGCCCCGCCCTGCACGCCTCATTGGTCACAGTCACCCGCCGCCGACACAGCTACCAACGATGCCCGCTCCTCGGTGCCACCGCCGCCTCAACTCTCCCCACATCCCCCCCCCCACCCACAGCAAACCCCAGCCTCTGCACCGCTACCCACGGCCAGCGGCGCCCGCTCCTCGGTGCCAGAGCCTCACCTCAAACGCCCCCCTCCTCCACCACACTTCTCGACACGCCGCCTTCCGCCCGCAAAACTCACATTGCCGAATAACCGACGCCACCCGCCTCTGACACGCCGCCGCCGCCTCACATATTACCGCCGGGAGCGCCAGCAGCCAGGTACCTCATCATTCCCTCCCGCGGCCGGGCCGGGAGCGCCGGGGTGCCCCCGCGGCCAAACCGGGAAGCCGGGTGGCGCCAGCAGCTATCACCACCCCCCGCGGCCGAGGTGTCGCCAGCAGGTATCGACCCTCTCCCCCCCCCCCCCCACCGGACCAGCGGCCAGGCTGGGAAGCCGGGAGCGCGAGCAGCTATCAACAACCACCCCCCACCACCCCTTCGCGGCAGGGCAGAGGAAAAAGCAGAGGGGGGGCACACAACAACAAACTGACTGACACACAAACTGCAACATGAACTGCCTGTCTGAAACACACACACACACACTGACTGACACACAAACACAGACTGACTGACAAACACACACACTGACTGCCGCACACACACACACAGCCGGACGCGCGCGCACATACACAAACACATTGACTGACGCCCGCACACACACACACACACACATTGATTGACGTGCACACACTGACGCGCACACACACACTGACTGACGCGCACACACACACTGACTGACGCGCACACACACACACTGACGCGCACACACAGACTGGCGCACGCGCACACACACCTACACCTACTGACTGACGCGCACACACCCACTGACTGACGCACACACACACACACTGACTGACTGATGCACACACACACACACACACACACACTGCATGAAGCTGTAAAGGAGGGGGGAACGGAGCTGGAAATGGGGGGGGGGGCTGGATTGATGGGAATGGGGGACAAACAGAGAGGGTGGAGAAAGGGGAAGAGAGAGAGGGGGAGACAGGGGAAGAGAGAGAGGGGGTAAACAGGGGAAGAGAGAGAGAGGGGGGAAGAGAGGGGGAGGGGGGAAGAGAGAGGGGGTAAACGGGAAGAGAGAGGGGGGAGAGGGGAAGAGAGGAAGAGGGGAGAGGGGGGAAGAGAGAGAGGGGGCAGAGGGGGGAAGAGAGAGAGGGGGCAGAGGGGGGAAGAGAGAGAGGGGGGAAGAGAGAGGAGAGAGAGAGGAGCAGGGACATTCCATCCCGGGCAACGCCGGGTCTCTCAGCTAGTATGTATTATTATATCATATATGTATGTCTGTCTGTCTGTATATATACATATTTTGCGCCTCCCAGTTTGTGCACCCCTGCCCTAAGCCACTAACTCAACGCCAAATTCCACACACACCTATTCTTTCCTCTTTGAGCTACAGGCAGGGAGCAAAACTTCACATGTTAAACTATAGGCTACAAACTTTTAACATCCCTAACTAATTCTGTCTTCCTCGTAATTCACAAATGACTGAACCGACTGTGCTCAAACCTAACATTTCAGACAGATTGGTAAATTAATTTTTGAGTTAGGAGCAACTGAAAAGGGGGTTATAATGGAAGTCTCTATCAAAATGCATTATATATATCTATATTGGAAAAAAAGAGAGAGCGCAAACCCATTACGCAATATGAAATTTATTGCGTAATGGGTTTGCACTCTCTTTTTTTGTTTTAGGTACTCCTTAGGATTTGGTTGATCCTTTTGAGAGCTGCAGTATATTCCTATTGCAATAATTGGACTCTATTTTTCTACCCTGGAAGGACTTTCTGGGACTGGTCATTTATGTTATGTGTTTGTGACTTGTATGTCCTGCTCTGTAACGTCATTGTGCTTGCATCTGTGATTAACCCATTGTGTGCTGTGTATCATACACTATCCGGTTGGTGATATTGATAGGTTTTTATTAATTGGTATATGTGTTTGTCTCTAGATTAGCGCTACTATATTTGTTTTGTGTTATATATATATATATATATATATAAAGCAGAAAATAGCCGTGTTAGTCCAGTTGCGATAGTGCAGAATAAATGAGTTCTTCAGTATTAGGGGATACCTTTTTTATTGGACTAACAGTTTATGTCATAGGACAAGCTTTCGAGAGTTCTCCTATTCTGATATATATATATAAATATATATATATATATATACATACACAGTGTTCGACAATCCTATACATTTACACGCCTGGGGCGGGTGGATTTAATCCCCGGGCGAGTAAATATTGGCCCATGCAGAACACGTGTTTGTTTTTTTAAATTTCCCGCTCGCACTGCTGTTTTTCCCGCGCTCGCGCTGAAACAAAAAAAAAAAACTCCCCTACCTGCCATCTCCCCTACCTGCCTGCAGATTGGCGTGTGCTCCCAGGCTTTGTGGGCGCGCGGCCAGGCTCTATATGAGCCCGCCCCCAACGAACTGCCATTTTTTCTGCCAGGGGATCTGTTGGAGAGTACGAGAGTAAGTACTCTCCAATCCTCCATCCCCTCTGCTCCTTCCCTGCCTCCTGCAGTTCCCCCTTACTCCCCGCTTCCCCCCCGGAGATGGTAGCGTGGGTGTTCCCCCTTCTCTCCCCGGCACCCGCTTCCCCCGGCTTCCCGCGCGGGACGGAGGTGTCCCCCCCTTCTCCCCCCCCCCCCCGGCTTCCCGCGCCACGTCCCCCGTTCCCCGGGTGATGGTACTGGGGGTGTTCCCCGCTTACCCCGGCTTCCCGCGCGGGATGGAGGTGTCCCCCCCTTTCTCCCCCCCCCCGGCTTCCCGCGCAGGATGGAGGTGTCCCCCCCTTCTCTCCCCCCCCCCCCCCCGCTTCCCGCGCGGGACGGAGGTGCCCCCCCTTCTCCCCCCCGGCTTCCCGCGTGGGACAGAGGTGTCCCCCCCTTCTCGCGATACCCGCGCGGGACTGGTTGGGAGTGTTTCCTGCTTACCCCGGCTTCCCGCGCCACTTCCTGATCCTCGCGCGGGGCTGAAGATGGTCGCGGGGGGCAATCGGGGCAGTGGTGGTGGTGCTTGGTCGCGCGGCCTTTCCTATTTTCTCCCCTGTTGTGTGTGTGTGTGTGTGTATATGCATACATGGGAGAGTGTGTGTGTGTATGCATGCATGGGAGAGTGTGGGTGTGTGTGTGTATGCATGGGAGAGTGTGTGTGCATGTATGGGAGAGTGTGTGTGTAGGATACCAGAAGTGTCCCGCCACCCCACCCCCCAATCACCCCCGCCACCCCACCCCCCAATCACCCCGTCAACCCAGTCAATCACCCAGTCACCCCAGTCAGTCACCCCGTCACCCCAGTCAGTCACCCCGTCACCCCAGTCAGTCACCCCGTCACCCCAGTCAGTCACCCCATCAACCCAGTCAGTCACCCCGTCAACCCAGTCAGTCACCCCGTCACCCCAGTCAGTCACCCCAGTCAGTCACCCCAGTCAGTCACCCCATCACCCCAGTCAGTCACCCCGTCACCCCAGTCAGTCACCCCGTCAACCCAGTCAGTCACCCCAGTCAGTCACCCAGTCACCCCGTCACCCCAGTCAGTCACCCCGTCACCCCAGTCAGTCACCCCGTCACCCCAGTCAGTCACCCCGTCACCTCAGTCAGTCACCCCGTCACCCCAGTCAGTCACCCAGTCACCCCAGTCAGTCACCCCAGTCAGTCAGTCACCCCCCCCCCAGTCAGTCACCCAGTCACCTCCCCCGCACCAGTCAGTCACCCAGTCACCACCCCCACCCCAGTCAGTCACCCCCCGCCCCAGTCAGTCACCCCCGCCCCAGTCAGTCACCCCCGCCCCAGTCAGTCACCCCCGCCCCAGTCAGTCACCCCCCGCCCCAGTCAGTCACCCCCCGCCCCAGTCAGTCACCCCCCCGCCCCAGTCAGTCACCCAGTCACCACCCCTGCCCCAGTCAGTCACCCCCACCCCAGTCTGTCACCCCCACCCCAGTCTGTCACCCCCGCCCCAGTCAGTCACCCCCGCCCAGTCAGTCACCCCCGCCCCAGTCAGTCACCCCCGCCCCAGTCAGTCACCCCCACC